>NC_051156.1:92044816-92098887 GCF_013339745.2 Dermacentor silvarum | reverse complement strand
CACACTTCCTTCCACGAAGATGGAATGTAACCATCTGCGTACAGGGCATTGAGAAGACTTAATAGTGTTTTTAGGGTTTCAGGGTGCATGTGCTTAATCATTTCGTACAGGATGCGATCGCCAACTGGTGCGGAGTTATTGCAACAGTTTAGAGATGCCTTAAGTTCACCGAGAGAAAACGGTCGATTGTATGTATCATTTGGCGCACATTTACGTTCGAGGGGCTGTCGTTCTGCGCGTTCTTTGAACTTCAAGAAGTGTTTTGTGTAGTGTGATGCACTGGAGATGTGTTCAAAATGTTCACCCAGGAAGTCAGCCTGTTCTTCCAGGCTATCACCTTCTGTGTTTACCAAGGGGAGTGATTTTGTGTGACGTTACTCTGTTCCACACTTTTCTCTCGTCTGTATAGGAATTTATACTGCAAAGATACTGTTCCCAACTATCTCTCCTAGTACGTCGACGTGTTCTTCTGCCTTGGGATTTTGCCTGTTTGAAATTTATGAGGTTTTCGGCAGTTGGAGAGTCGCGAAGCAATCCCCAAGCCTTGTTTTGTTGTTTCCGCGCCTTTCTACAATCGTTGTTCCACCATGGGATGCGACGCTTTTTGGCTAGCCCGTTAGTTTGTTGGATTGATTTTGTGGCAGCCTCTATTGAAACCTGTAAAGTAGGCCACAGCATCGTCTATGTTAAAGCCAGCAATGTCATCCTGAGCTAAATATATTATTTCTCTGAAGAGGACCCAGTTTGCTGATTCAACTTTCCATCTGGGAACATGTGGAGAGCATTCAGCCTGTTTTGTTACATTTATGACGATTGGGAAGTGGTCACTTCCGTAGGGGTTCTTAATAATGTTCCAATCAAGGTAAGGTATTAGTGTACTGGATATTATGCTCAAGTCTATTGAGGAGTAGGTTTTGTGCGCAACTCTATAGTACGTCGGCTCCTTCTATTGAGTAGACATGCATCCGAGGAAAAAAGAAAATTTTCTATTAAACGCCCTCTTCCGTCACAACGGCTGTCTCCCCACAAAGTGTTATGCGCGTTTAAATCCCCGACAACTATGTATGGCTCCGGAAGTTCATCAATGTAGTTTTGAAATTCTGTTTTCTGGAGTTGATAATTCGGAGGGATGTATATACAGCTAATAGTAATTAGTTTATTGAACAACACCGCGCTAACAGCATCTACCTCTAAGGACGTGCGGAGTTTTAGTTCTCGGCAGGCAACAACTCTGTCCACTAGGATAGCCACACCACCGGATTACACGGCCGTGTCATCGCGGTCTTTACGATAAATAGCATATTCTCGGAGGAAGTTTGTTTGCGTGTGTTTCAGGTGTGTTTCTTGAACACACAGCACCTTGGATTATATTTATGTAGGAGTTCTTTGATGTCATCGAGGTTGTGGAGGAGTCCTCGGACATTCCCACTGTAATATTTGTGTGTCCATTTTGAATGTGTTTTTGGCCTGTGCGTTCAAGAATATAAAATTAGCTCACGGGCCCTTTCCAGGCGCCGTGACACGAGATTTTTCTTTTTTGGAGCGGTCGATGGAGCGCGGTCCTTAGGCGCTGGCTGCGCCCTCACGCTTTGTGTTGTGTCCATGTCCTCTTGCGAGGCGCTGGACACGCGCTCTTGCGAGCGGTTGGTTTGACGTGAAAGCCTCGTCTCGAGGGACGAGGCCCTGGAGGTCACCAGCCCGGAGGTCGATGGCCCCTTGTTCTAAGATGGCGGAGCAGCGCTAGCTGCAGCTGCCAAGGGGGCGGATGGCGTCACCGCCGGCTCACGTTGTGTGGGCCAAACAGTCGCCGGAGGCCGTTGTGGCGCTGCCCCCTGACGCGGCACGTCGGCAAAGGTGTTCTTTGGCAGGTACACTACCCGCCTGCGTGCCTCTTTGAACGATATGTTTTCCTTTACTTTGATTGTCACGATTTCTTTTTCTTTTCTCCAGGATGGGCATGATCGCGAGTATGCGGGGTGCTCCCCATCACAGTTCACGCAGTGTGGAGTATTCTCACAATTTTCAGATGGGTGTTCATCGGCACATTTTGCGCACGTCAGTCGGCTTCGGCAGCTTTGGGAGCCACGGTCGAATCTTTGGCATTTGAAACATCTGCGCGGGTTCGGAATGTACGGTCTTACTCGGATTTTCGTTAGTTAGTCAGTTATGTAAGGTTTTGTGGCGCAAAAGCAACTAAGGCTATGATGCGCCATGCACAGGTTGAAAATATATAATTTGATAAAAGTGCTTCAAGCAACAAAGATAGTAGTAGTAGTTCAGCTCCTCTAGTAGTTCAGCTTCCGAAAGTTCCATAAAATCAGCATCAGAAACGACTCCACGAGTTGTGTTCATAGTGCGGTGCGGTGTGACTGTCACTGGGAGATCCCCGAATGACACTAGATTTGACAGTTTTTCGTGTTGTTTCTTTTCGCGGAGTTCCAGAAGGAGATCACCGCTTGCCAGCCTGGAAACTTTATAACCTGGACCAAAAGCTTCAGTCAATGTTTTTGCAACCAGAAAAGGTGCGATCATTTTCGCTGCCTTTTCTTTTTTCTCAGAATGGATTACATGAAATCGAGAAAAATTCTCAGTATTTCGGCCAAAAAACTTGAAAATTTCTTCGGTGCGCCCTCGTTTCAGACGGCGATCAGGGGGTGGGGGGAATGAACTTTCCATAAGTATAGGTGAATGTTTCGGCAGCGGCGCCAGCCACCCACCATGGAGCCCAACGAGGGGACGCTGCAGAGCCTGGAAAACATAGGTCCTGCAAACGCCAGCTGTACGCCGCCACTATAACCAGATATGGAATATCCAAGGTTGGCTACCCACACAAGGTTAACCCTCGCAGCCAGGAATGTTGGAAGTAAATGGAAGAGAAAAGGAGACAGGAAAGATTAAAAGTGAGGGAGAAAGACGAAGATTGAAGAGAAGAACAGGGAAAGGCGACTGCCGATTTCCCCCGGGTGGGTCAGTCCGGGGGTGCCGTCTACGTGAAGCGGAGGCCAAAGGAGTGTTGCCTCTGCCGAGGGGCCATAAAGGTCCAAACACCCGGCTTCGGCTCAACTCCCAGGATCCCCTTTTCCCCGGACACGGCTAAGCCGCGCACGGCTACACGCGTAAGGGTCCAACCCTCGTGTGCTCGAGTACGTGGTGGCGCAACTCACCAAACGCCTGCTTACGCAGACGCCCCTGCGGGGTCCAAGTTTAATGTCGCAGGGAAGTGGTAACTTCCGAAAAGATTGTTAATGACACTCCACTGCAGGTGGAGGAAAAGAGTCGGAGAGCCAATAGCTAAATCTATTGAAGAATATGAATTATAATGTATGTTGTAGTATGTTGGCTCTTTCTTATTGAACAGGCAAGCACCAGACGTCACTAGAAAGTTTTCTACTAGTCGACCCCTCGAGTCACACCGGGAGTCTTCCCACAGACTGTTGTGCGCATTGAAATCGCCGACGACAACGTAAGGTTCAGGGAGCTGATTCATTAGGCTGTAGAGTTCTGTCTTGCTGAGGTGGTAATCTGGTGGTATGTAAATTGAGCAGACAGTAACCATTTTTTGAAAATAATTGCTCGAATTGATACTGCCTCCAGAGGCGTCTGGAGGACTAAATGCCGACAAGCTACTGACTTGTCACCAATTATTGCTACGCCGCCAGACGGGGCGTTAGCATTATCACGATCATTGCGGAAGATGGCATATTGCCGCATGAAATTTGTTTGCATTTGCTTTATATGTGTCTCCTGAACACACAGCACCTTTGGATTGTATTTGTGTAGAAGTTCTTTAACGTCACCGAGGTTTTGCATAAGACCTCTCGCGTTCCAGTGTATTATTCCATATTGTTTGTGTTCTTGTGCTGTGTGTCAAGAGGAGTCAAGTTGGCTTACAGAGCCTTTCCAGGCCCCGTAATCCGTGGTTTGTCTTTCTTGGAGCGTTCGCGAGATTCGCGCCGCTCACGTGGCACTGGGTACGCCAGCTGGCTTGTAGTTGTGTCCATCGACTCCTGGGAGCCGCTGGACTTCCGCTCATTCGAGCGGGGTGTTTTCAGGGTAGGCTTTGCCTCAAAAGTAGGGCCTTGGAGGCCACCAACCCAGAGGTCGATGGGCCTTACTTAAGAGATGGCGCAGCAGCGCTGGCTGCTGTCGCCAGGGAGGCTGGTGACACCGCCGCGGCCACACTCTTTGTGGACCGGGCCGATGCCGGAGTCTGCTGCGACGTTGCCCCCTTGCGTGCCGCATCAGCATACCCTGGGGTATGGAAAAAATAAACACGTTTCCGCGCTTCCTGAAACGAGATATTCTCCTTGATTTTCAGTATGATTATGTGTTTTTCTGTTTTCCTTGTGGGGCAAGTACGAGATTATGCTGCGTGTCCACCGTCACAGTTGGGTCAGTGGAGCGTGACACTGCTGTTGTCGGATGCGTGTTCGTGTTCGCCACATTTCGCACAGGTCAGTCGGCCTCGGCAGCTTTGCGAACCATGGCCATATCGTTGACATTTGAAACATCTTCGGGGATTTGGGATGTAAGGTCTGACTCGAATTCTGGTATACCCTGTTTCTAGGGTTTACAGTAGCTCACTCGACGCAAAGGTGAGGACCAGATGTTTAGTTGGAATATCCTGGTTGTACCGCTTGATCTTTATCCTTTGCACTTGAATCACGTTGTGTTCTTTCCAGCCCTCCAGGAGCTCATCCTCGCTTAGGCTCAAGAGATCTTCATTAGAGATAACTCCTTTACTTGTGTTCAGTGATCGATGCGGGCTAACAGTGATTGGCACATTACGGAATGCTACAAGATTCGAGAGTTTGCCGTGCTGTTGAGTGTCGCGAACCTCCAGTGCTCATTTTCGTCAATTTGTAGCCAGCACCTAGTGTGTCGGTGAGGCATTCGGCCACAGTGAAAGGTGAAATTGTTATTACTGTCTTTTGAGGATCTTGACTATGTATCACATAGAAGCAAGGGAACGTTTCTTTGCGCTGGCTGAAAAGGCGAAAAGTTTCTTCGGTGCGTCCTCTTTTGGAAAGAGGACGATCAAGAAGTGGGGGGGGGAATGACGTCTTAGCCATAAAGAACTGATTTGATTTCGGCAGCTAGGCCGGCCGCCCACCACCGAGCCCAACATGGGGACGCTACGAGACCCGAAGGAAATGCACACGCCAGCTGTACGTAGCTACTATAACCTAATATAGAATTCAAAAGATGAAGCGCCAACAGTGACAGCACATTAGGAAGGAACAAAGACAGGACAGGCGCCGTTCCTAATGTGCTGTCACTGTTGGCGCTTCATCTTTTGAAAGCTATGCACCAACTAGCCCCACAACGTGTTTTACTCATATAGAATACCCAAGGTTGGATAAAATACACCAGGTTAACCCTTGCTGCCTGGAAAAAATGTCGCTCTTTCGCCCGAAAGGTGAAGCATCAATTGCGATAGCAAATTAGTAGACAGCTATTTCGGAGTAGGGATAGTAGCTTTATCGGCTGCATAAGCTTGGACACATTCGCTTACTAACTGAATTAACAAGCGTGGTGTCAGCGCGCACAATCAAACATGAATATATCACACTCAATGACCGCAGAAAACGACTGTCGAAACGCTGGCAGCAAGCGTAGCCGCCGCAGCGAGCGAAGGTTCGTGCGGTCTATCGCTTCAACGGAAACTGAGCGGCGAATGCACAGCTCGTACAAAGGTCAGAGCAGCGTGAAGATAAGAGACGGTGCGGGCAGCCGCCACAGCCGTGGGCAAAGTACAAGCACAGTTGTTGGCAGAGTATAACCTGCGCCCCCCCACCCTCCCTCCCGCGCTGCCTTCCCGCTTTCTTGCTTTCGCGTGGGAGATTGAGTGGCAAGTTCCCCTTACGTCCGGTTGCAAGATACGCCTTTGGTGCCGGAGCACAGCGTCGCCCCGCTTCCCTCCCTCCCATACCCCCATGGCCATTCGCGCGACAGTCGCGTTTGCTTTCCGCCGTGCGTTCGCTCTCCGTGATAGCGCGCGTCCCCCTCGCGCTTTCGCTCGCGCATACGGCGCGCGGCGACGACTTTATTGCACTTGGATTTTATACGGAACCTCACGGCGACGCCGACGGCAGAAATCCGGTTGAAGTGTCCGTATAATTGCTATCGCAATAAAATTGAAAGTAAGAGGAAGCGAGGATAGGACAGTAAAGATTGAAAGTAATGGAGAAAGACGAAGATTGGAGAGAAGTGCATGAAAAGGCAACTCCCGATTTCCCCCGGGTCGGTCAGTCCGGGGGTGCCGTCTACGTGAAGCAGAGGCCAAAGGGGCGTGCTGCCTCCACCGAGGGGCCGTAAAAATCCAAACACCCGGCGTCGGCTCAACCCCCAGATCCCCTTTTCCCCGACCTCAATTTCATGATTACTAATGGCGAATTCCATTGGGAGAACAGGAGCACTCAAAAGCACGCTGAAAGTGCTCGTTCCAGAAGCGACGTGTTTCAGTGGTCGAACAGGAGTGGGAGAGCCGTCATCCAGTGGTAGAACAAGAGCAGTTTCGCTGCGCCGAGTGCAGCCGGGAGCAGTCCGGACTGCTCTCGCTTGAAAAGCGGAGTACGGAGGAAGTCGCGTGACTTAAACCGTCATTTCCTCCTATTTTCTTTTTATTTTGCTTCAGCCGGCGCGCGCGGCGGTAATGGCGGCAGCCAAGCCAGGCCAAGCGTAGTTGGTGTTTTGGTACCGCTGTTTTTGACGTCGGTGATACGAGCGAGCTTCGCAGCGATTTAGCGACAGATCCTGGCATTTCTAGTCCGCCTTGCTTCTAGTTGGATGCGCGGGGGACAGCGGCAACAAAGCGTCGTCGCCTTGTTGAAGTGCTTGAGACGCTCGACGGTGACAGCAGCAAAAGCTGCTGGAGCTCAACTTCAGATTCAAGTTGCAGTTTCAGATTATCTTCGCAGGCGGACACTTTGTGGGATGCGTCGGCGCTGCACAAAAGTATGTAGTACGTGGCCGCAAACGGTGGCGTGGTTACGCCCGACAGATTACAAGACGATCACGCGTGTTTTGCCGCTCTCCTGCAGAGAATAGTGGGACGTCGGTGCTTTAGTCACATGGTACATTTCTCCTCACACGTCCCCCTCCCACCTGCTCTCCGAATGCTCGCCGTATTCCAGTGGCGGGTCGAGTGTGCCTGCTCTCACTGCGCTGTCGCCCGACTCCGCACTGCGCGGCTCCCTGCTCCTGTTCTCCCAATGGAATTCGCCATAAGGCTCTGCAGTTCGCGATAATATTGACGCCTTAGAGATTCTCGAGTACTAATTTATCACTTTAGCTTGGCTTAATATTTGCCTTTAGTGTCCCTTGAAGAAATCAAATGTAAAGGCAACAAAAGCTGCATTACTTTATATTCTGTGTAAAAAAACGGCTTCATCTAAAAAGTTAAACAAGTGAGTGAATGGCACTAGCACCACCGTTACTAGATTTTTCTTTCAGTTGTCAAACTCCGCGGCGGCGCGTGACGCCTTTCCACTGCGCGCCGCGGCACGCGCGACACGGTTTGCCTCGAGTTCCTATAGAGGGGGCAACCTAAAGTTTGCCCGCGCGAAACCAGTGCCGAATGCTCCCTTAGCGGACGGATGGAAGTGTCGAAGGTCGTCGCTGGGCCAGCGCGCGCCCGTGTTCTCTACGGCGCGAGCGCTCGTGCGCGTTGTCCTCGCGATGGCGAAGGCGACCATCAACCAGGAAAGGTGGCACACAATACTGCTGTGTTGTTGATTGCCACAACAGCCTCGAAAACACGAAAGGTCAAAAGCCGCCCTGAGGTTCTACAGAATTCCGGGGAGGTGGTACGAGAAGGACAGACGACAAGCATAGATAACTGCAGTGCGCCGAGTCAAGTAAGTCACAAACTTTCGCATTCGAGTGCGATGTCACTGCAGCTCGATAAAAACGCAACAGTAATATGCCTGTATTTAGCGAATTTAGACGCGTTTAGACGTGTCGCGTAGCTGAATCGTACAGTGACATCCGCCGTGTTAGCTGAGCGGTAAATACATATGTGTTGCGCCACTAAACTTGACGATGCGAGCTCGATTCTCGGTCACGGCGGCCGTTTTTCGATGGGGGCGAAATGCAAAAACACAGTTCTTTCCGTCTACTTTGATTTTTGTACACGTTAAAGAACTCCCGGTGGTCAAAATTATTCCTGAGACCCTCCATTACAGTGTGCATCATAGTGATATCACGGTTTTGGCACGTAAAACCTCCGAATTTGATTGATTGTACTGTTCGTTCACTCGAAAATGGCAAGGACGAGCTGCAACTTAAATTCCTAGTTGTGCAGGCAACAAAAGGGACCGCGCGCAATCCGTATTTAATACAAGCTGCGGTCATTGCGTGCGTCGGTAAGTGGCATGCAGATCGGAAAGCAGCTGCCCGAGACGTGCGCGTTATGTTTGTTGTTGGCCATGCTTTCTAGGTTCCCAATATCCAAGCATGCCTTAAAGTAATTGCTACCTTGCACATTGTTCCTGCTTCACTCTTCCTGCCAAGAATCTTCGTTTCGTGTAGTAGCCAGCCATCAGTGTGAGCTTACTTTAGCTGCGGCGGGGCCATTCGCCCGACGAGAAACTAGATTTGCTTTCATGAGGTATGTATCGCTAATCCTTGCGCTCGTGCTGCTGGTCCCAAGGTAATCGCTGGTTACCGTGATCTGGGTTCATTTCGCGGAGCAGTTTGTACCAGCGATTTCTCATGAGTCATGAGCAGTGAAAAAATACCTTTCTCACTAATGCAATGAGTTGCCATTAACATATGCATTGAATAAGGCATGATATACATTAAATATTTATACAGCGTGATATAAGGCATTATGCGCATATGTAGTACTTACGTCGGTAATTACTTTTATTGGCTTATTGGTGCCTAATGCGTGTGTTCTTTCTGTGCTGACAGTGCTGATGCCACTCCCTGGGAGCCAAAATGAGAGAGCAGCCGTGTGTGCGCGCCCAGCGACAAACGAAATCCACCGCAATCGTCAATGTCTCTGCACATCTCTGCAAGCATACATGACCGCTTTGTAACAACACCATAGAGAAATATAAGTGACTAAATTACTGAACTCGGCGTGTACCTCTAACTCGATGTCGTATACAATCTTGCTGGACACCTCCGACACGCACTTGGCTTTCACTGTCACATCACCGCCCACAATTTGTTCGACGCCATACACGTGTGCATGGAGGAAGGAAACCCCAGGAGAGGCCCTGGCCAGCACAAACGTATTGGGGAAGGTGTGGCAGAAGTCACGTGCTGTTTCTCGCAAAGGAGCACTGGGACGGGTAGCCCAAATGTCAACGTTGCCATGGCAACCGCGCTCCTGAAGCTTTCGCTGCTGCTCGCGGTCTCTGAAAAGTGAGATACGATTTTTCCGCCGGTGTCTTTCCCGCAGCACCTTTTGTTCGCGAGAAAAGCTGACTTTGGAGTGTGGTGTGTAAGCTTGAAAGTTGTGTTTTGGGTCTGTGAGTGCGAGTGTCGGCCAGCAACAGATACACTCAAGCAATCACGGCGAGAATCTTCGTTGTCTTCTTCAATGTGCCACGGAAAAACACAGGAGCGCGTCTGCTTCACTAAACCTGCTACAGAAGTTATGTAGGCTTTGTTTTGACGCGCGTCAGGAGCACACACTTCCGGCGGCTCGTAACAATGCAAGTTCAAAGTTCGCGCCCAACTGCTCCGGCGGGCTGCAGAACCCCTAATTGGAGGCGCAAAGAGAGATGGCACATGGCTGCACTTCCGGCTTCAAAAAAGTGACGTCAGGGCCTCTCCTGTTTTGTTTCCTTCCTCCATGCACGTGTGGAAGCAGACGCTCCCCTTTCTTGAGGTTGCCGCCACCAAAAAAAGCTGTCGGCGTCGGCAACCTTCTTGAAACCGCATTGCAGCCTTTGCATCGCTGTTCAGCAAGCAGGCGATCTGCCGCCGTCGAAACGGGAGCGCGGTGAGCACGAGCAGCGAAGGAAAGCGTGAGCGAAGCAATGTAAACAAAGCGGAGACTACAGTGCACTAGAAAAGTTCACTGTAGCGGAAACTGCACCACGGCGCGACCGTACTGCTTGACATTTCCACAGTGGGGGCGCTGTCAGGATAAAATCCCTATATAAGAAAAGTACCGCCATCCTTTGATAAACGCCGCTTCTCTCTCTCCTGCATCTCCGATTGGACGATGATAGCGCGCGCTTTTCACTTCTTTATTTTTTTTTTCTTTTTTTTCGCCTCAGAGCCATGTTAGGGTGGCTAGAAGGGGAGGTGTGAATACCGGCGGCGCTTTCCTGCAGGCGCGCGTGACCCCCTTGCGCACCGATGCCACCAGGGGAAATATGGCGCTACCGCTCGCGGCGCGGGAAGCATAGCCGCGCCGGCCTGCCGGCCTCGCCTCGCCTCCGTGCCTTCGCCGTCAGTTTTGGCAGGGTCCTTCGATACTTGAAGGACCCTGGTTTTGGTCTCGTCGCCTGTTTTGTGGTGTTTCTCGCGATACATAGCGTGTTGCACAGCGTCGTCGTGGCATTGCCAATTGCCATCCTAGTATTATTCACGAGGGCTCTCACGCTAGCTCAATCTGATCACCACCGCCTTTTCTTCTTCTTCTTTTTTTTTTTTTTTTTGTTTCCTTAGGTTTATCGTTCGTGACTTTATTAATGGAACTGTAGTCTTGATACCACGTCACATTCCTGCCCTCTCAGAAGATGCCGTGCCCACAGTACTTCCGAACTTGCTAAAATACATTAGAAGGACTCTGACGAAAGAAAGAAAAAGAAGAGATGTCTCACACGCTCCACGGGTCCCAGGTTCGGCACGCAAACCACTCCGGTATAGGCAGTTCCGCCTACTATGATCGACCCTGTATGCCTGGACTACATATTCGACTCTCTGAGTACGAATAAAGTATTATTATTATTACAACAGAAGCGGCGCTTGTCTATTGACAAGACGGTGGAATACATGCCCACCGGCAGACGTGGAGGCTGTAAATATACAGCGGGATGGAATGCCCAGTCCAGTCGCAGAAGAATTGTTCATTATCGAGCTTAAGCGACCTTTGGAACTGTGGTCACTGCAAAAGTTTAAACAAAACATTGCTCGTTACTGGACTGCAGAGTTTGCATTGAACGAAATGCTGCGCCTGTTGTGTAACCAAAATGGTAGTGTTCTTCATTGGAGAAGGACTTGCCAGCTGTAGCATCTACTTGGCTGGGCAGCTTCACAACGAAACCTTTGTGAAATCTAAAGAACAAACAGAAGGGACCTTGGGGGCCTTTTATATCTATCAGTCTATCAGAACCATTCTACAAGCTGGTCAATTAATGCCCTTATTGAAAACAAACTCACTCGTTTAATTGCATGCCAAAGCTGTGGCAAAGTTTATGCAGTTGATCAATTGGTGATGTGCCGAAAATTGGTTGCCTAGAGCATTCTATCTGCTGCCCTGACAGCATCATTTGTACGTTTTTATTAAGTAACAATGATTCATTTTTTGCTTAAAGGTGTCATTCAGCAGGGCACTGAGAATAAACTAAAAGCACCGACATATTGCGTGTTGTAGATCAAATTTTCCCATAGTTGTTTTCCTCACTTAAATAAACTATTTTATGACCAGATCTGTTGCTGTCTGAAATCATAGTAAATTGCTTATTTGAGCGTCGAAAGGACATGCTACACGTCTTCAAGCGCTGGCACAAAGTGGTTTGTACGTCGAGAAGTAATCGGGTAATGACTGCAGTTTACAGGTCGTACGTACGGCACGCATAGGGTGATTACTGCTGACCTCGACGACGACGGTCGCATTTTGAGGGAGTCGAAATGCAAGGCGCCTGTGTGCTGTAAGGTGTGAGTGCGCGTTAAAGAACCTGAAGTGGTCGAAATTATTCCAGAGCCCCCAGCCCCTATGATCCTGATCCGGAGGACCAAAAGAAAAAAAAAAAGAAAAAAAAACGCGTTTGAATCTATCGACGCAATGCGAACTGGGCCCGTAAAATCTCACAGGAGTAGTGATGTGGGCTGATAAAACGTTGATTTCATGGATAAAGACGTATATTCAATGACGCTCGCAGACAACGCGCGATACCCGAGGCTGGCGATACGCTCATTTCGGTTGCGTGCCTTCCCGCGCCTCGGTCAACAGCGCCGCCCTGCGGCATCGGTGCGCTGAGGGGTCACGCTTGCGCCGCCGGTATTCACACCTCCCCTTCTAGCCACCCTAGCCATGTTGAAAATCCTCTGCGCAGCCGCAGTCGCCCGCGGCGGCGCGCGCCCGGCCTGAAAGCTTCAACGTGGACTTTCTAGGTGCGCCACCGTCGACTTGGCTTTCGCAAGCAAAAAGTAAAGAAAAAAGCAAGCGCCTTAGGAGAGGAGGCGGCGGAGGAAAGAGTATATGGCGGTACTTTTCTGATATAGGGACTTTATGTCAGGAGGCACAGTAGCGCCTTCTGGCGATCGTTTTCTCGTCTATACAGGGTGTTTTTTTATTTAACTGCAGCAAATCTTTAAAATTTGAAAAATATAAATCTTGGTCACGTTATGTTTATCATTGGAGTGTGCGGATTGGCGGCCTCTAGATCAACTTCCGTACTTACGTGCGTAATTAGCGAAGTTACGGTAATTAACTTTCTAATTATCAACAATAGGTGGCTACAGCAAATGAGTACATTGGGGCCCGTTCTCGACACTAACTATAGCAACGATCAAATTTTGAATAGCGGAGCTCATGTGGGAGCTACGCGAACAATTAGTTCCCCTTGGCAGGCTCCTTGAAACCGAAACTGGCCGCAAAAAGAGCGTCTTTGTCGTCGATGTCGCCATTCGCTTGCCATTGGCCAAGCGCGGTCACGTGGTACTGCAAATTGCTGCAGAGAAGCCGACCTACCGCGACGCCGTTCCTCCTGGTCTCGTGAATTAAAGCGCCATCGCCATCTGCGCGGCGTGTTTGATTTTGTCTGAGAGACGCGGCAGCTTTCGCGCGAGTGCAATAATTCTCTGGGCGAATCGCGTAACGTCTTCCTGTTCTGTGCCCGTCACTTGCATTATCGGCATGACAAGTTGCAGTGCACCCTACTGCAGGAATCCCAGTGAGTGTGAACAATCTCTCTTTTTTTTTTTTTTTTTTTTTTTTTTTTTTACATACCGTGCGCCCAGTCAGCCATCCGATGCCGACTGCAGTGGCTTTTGCAAATGGGACGTGCCAAGTCGGGGTGGTTCGGGATGAGTTTCTCATTCACAAACACCTTGCGCCACTCAGAAGGCCTCCGCGGTGGAGGGTCGGGGTGGTTGGGGATTTACTCTGCCACGGACGCCGACATCCACGCCGACGCCGGATTTTTTGCGACACGGGGCCCTTAACGCTTTGGCGTTAAAAGAGCGCGCGAGAGCTTACGCGAGCAGACGACAGAACGAAACCAGTGGTCCGGCTGACACCAGATACGAATACGCATCGAGAGGTCGGGCGGGTCTGCATAACACCAGTTTCCCGCGCGCACGTCACTGAAGCGGGCGCTCTCATTGGTCTCCGCTGTTCGCAGGTCGCGTCTTTCAACTGCGGCTCTGCGGTCGCTCTTGAACACAGCCCCTGTGCGAACGAGAGGTGGCTTCACTTCACAAATTTGGATTGCAAGATGGCGGACCTATGCCCAACTCTGGCTCCCTGCGGGAGCTACATACAGTAACTCTATGTTTGCCTAAAGTCCCTCATTAAATTCCAATGTATAGAAAGGCTTTCATGAAGCCGACGGCAATAGGCTGATCTGTGACACGTGACCTAGCTCCGCCCCTTTGCCGCCATTAAAGTTCCCGCGCCCCGACAAAAGAATGCTCGCTTCGCTTGTTCCGCTGTGCACATTGCTGCGGTGATTTCGTTCCGGAAGATCCGATATGCCTTGTTGCTGTGCGGTTAGGTACCGAAACCGGACGGAGGACGGTAAGAAGTTATTTTGCATCCCGCGGGGTAAACAGAACCTAACCAGAAGAAAAGGGTGGTTGCAAAGAATTGGACAGAGACTTTGAACCGTTGGCAACTGCACGGCTATGCGAGGTAAATAACACGCAATGTTGCACACGTTCCTCTAAAACAGGAACCAAAGCTCGTTCCTTCCCAACCTTGGAACAAGTTCTCGTTACCTTAATGCGAAAGGAACGCGTTCCAATTACACTTCTAACATTGGAACGTGTCCTTACATTAATGTCACATTTGATTTTTAAAAATTAAGATAAGGTGTCGGATAATCCTGCGGCGAAATAAAGTGAGCAATTTAAAACTCACATCGAACTACGTATATTATACGAATTTGAACACCGCCGGCGGCAGATTATCTGGAGATAAAAAGAACCCAATGAAACGCTCCTAGAAATTTTTTTTTCTGGCAGCACCGGACATACTCCAGACATGTCAACTTTGGTGCTCGTCTATTACAAGTGCAACACATATGGCACATTCCACTTCGGTCATCCAATCCGCAGTCAGGATACTGCGCTTCAGCTCAGCAAATTGAAAGTTACATGCACCAATATCCTCCCGAGACCTGAACACAACAACGGAACATAATCGCTCTTCAAGGTGGTTTTTATTGTCTACTGTTTGTCATGTTGGAGACAGAGACTGACGTTCGTCGGTTGTGGTTTAAAGGTGAGGCGTAAACTCGTAAAGGCTCATGGGATGTGCGCGGTCTGCATCGACTTCCAGTTCAACAGCTTTCCATCTACAGTCGTTTCTACGTGTTCCGTGTCGCTCACGCAGTGTCTGCGTGCGCTTTCGTGATCGCAACAAATCATCTATGCGGCTGATTCCTTGTGCACACTACTATCGCCGCACCTAGGACAGACCACGAAAGGTAAGCATACGCTGTCATTGCCAAATAACCTTTTAAATAGAAGTGTCAAATGACGGACTGTACGTGCTGTCACGAATCTGTGTTTTTCTGGTATAAGTGGCATGGCCTTTGTTTTTACGCCTTTGTACTACTAGTTTTAACTACTATTATGGCTTTGTAACTTTTCAGTAATGTACATGCTACAGCTGGTCGCCCACTAACGTGTTTATTTTTGAGGCTTTCTTTGTGGCGGGGCGCTAAGCTTTTTTTACACGTCGTTATACTGCTCTGTTGTCTCTTATTGCGGGGGATAATAGCTCTTATCAATATTCACCGAGTGCAATGGGTACCCTATGTTACTGGAACGAAGCGTGCAGCAGCGGCAGCCTGACAAAATGTTGAATCTTCCGTTTGCAAATGCAGCTGTAGCTTTTCAGCACTGCATTCTTATCACGGCTAAGGCTTTAAAAACTAAATCTGTCCACGGGACCTTTTCTTCGAGAAGTCGAGCTTGGTGGGCCTTTACGTATCTGCATCCCGTTGGCAAACAGACTGGCCGAGATGATGTTCACTTTATCGTCTGGTGCCGTGTTTTGTACGCATAGCTGCAGCCTGTTCGGCACGCATGTGCACCAGATAAGGTAGGAATAAATAGATTTGTAAAAAAAATGCTTGGAGAAACACTTAGAATTACCAATAACGCAGTGTCACCGTTCTTTAAATACAATAGTAGTGTCCTTTTTCTTGTTTACATAGTGACAGCATCTGGCTTTTTGCAGTTGTGAGCAAACCAGCCAGGCAACTGCATTTTCTCAGCTCAGCACAAAGCTGGTCGCCAGTTCGAGATGCGAATGAAGCAAACAGCTCCACTCGAACACATTTCACACTGATTATCGGCAGCTTTACTAAACTTGACGTTCTTGTAACTGCATAACACTAATCCTTGACACTTGGGTTTTTCTTACTGAAGCTCTGTACCAGCCAGCCATGCAAGTATCCAGGAGGCACAGCCTTCCCAGCTGGTACCAAGGCAAACGATGCACCAAGATACCGGTTCGAGGTGGGAAACAAGTTTACAGCTCCATTCAGAAACATTACCCACTGAGTATCTCTTAGCAACTTTGCGAACAGCTACAAAACACTGCGATTATAGTAATATAAACATGCTACACACATCAATGCAGAAGTAACGAAAACATGTGCCGTTCTCGAAGAGCTTTTGTGCATCATCCGACAACAGATTTGGCATTTCCGTCGCTTATTGTGCTGTTCTGGCAGTTGAGTAACAGCTAGTTCAACAACCTAGATCACAGTCCTATAATTTTGCACGTAGGGGTATGTGAAAACTAATGACAGTCTATTTAGATTGTGCAATATTTTTCCTTTTCAAGGAACTTCAACCTGGACAGCTCCAAAAACCTTCGCTACGAGCAAGATGAGCATCTGTGGCAACAAATTAACTATGCAGCCATGTGCCGGTATTTCGTGGAAAAGGCTAGCCATGATGGTGCTGCTGCCAACGCATTCCGTGCCCTGGATGCCTATTAGTATGTTAAATCTGGTATGTAGTGTACGGTCTCTACAGTCTACCAAATAGTTGCATTGGAATGTAACAACTAATTTAGACTGACTGCACTTTGTGCTCCTCATTGTGAAACTGTTTTATGAATCCATCATTTCACTACGTTGTTTATACTCAAGATGTTAACACTTTATGAACTATGTTGCCTCAAAAATATGCTTCTGCAGGTAAAGTCCATGATATTAAAACAGCAGTGCCGCGACCGGGACTGCGTATTCTAAAAGGGTTTGTGAGCCCGTCACAGAGGTCCGGGCTTCCGTACGAGTGTTGGATTGCCGTGACTGAGGGTGAAATTGAAGATACCAGCTGCTCGTGCATGGCGGGGCAAGCAAAAAAAATATCGACTACACTGTTATTTCCATTGTTTATTTTTGCACGACACTGCTATTTATCTGTCAAAGTAGTTGCCGGGACGAAATGCAAGCTGCTTCCCAGTCTCAACATCATATGGGCTAGTACTTCTGAAAACTTCTGAAATCCTTCCGCTATCAATCTAAACTTCTGCAGCAGTGTTGTCTTCCCCTTCCTTTGCCAAATTTTTTATTGTACTATCTCTACTAGCTATGCATTTTCCTAGTCTAGTTGAGTTCGTTGCTCCCCCCATTGTGTACTTTGCGTTCATGATCACCACTGCAGCTTTTTCATCACATAAGTAGTTGGGGAGTTATTCACCTCTTAGACATAGTTCCTGTCTTTTCTGCAACAATACCTAACTTGTAGAAATTCATGTTCTACATTGCTCAAAAACTGCAGTGAAGAGATCCTCGCAGGTTCGCCAATTATTTTCTCATGATTCTCGATGCATGTCACAAGGACATGAACAGAGATTACAGCAAACCAAGCACATAGAAATTTCAAGCACGTTACAGGAAGAAACAACACTAAGTAAACACCAAATTCAAGGCACCTTCTGGGTAGACTAAATAGGTGTTAGTCCATATATTACATTACAGTTGCATTGGCATCTTAATTGTCACTGACTGAGCGTGCACTACACCAACTCAATGTCTTAATTTTATAGTCTGTGGAGTGTATGAGTTCTTGATTCATTGTTGCTGTCATATCGACCATGAAGTTGACCCCGTAGCACAGGATAAGGCCATTGTTGTAGGGCGTATTGGCCAGAGGAGCAGGTTAGACGAGTAGGAAGCTAGGGGTGCTTTTTTCCAGCTCACGTCCTCGCTAGTTCGCGTCTTCCAACTGATTTCAAAGTTTCGTTAAACCGATTTCTGGAACCCACCTCTTCCCTGGTTGAAGGTGACATCAACTTTTCTCGTCATTCTCTGCTTCTCTTCCTCCTTGATTCCGCATGCTGGCAGTGCACGCTGCTTCTTCTCACTTTTGTCATGCAGCAGCAGGGCTACTGAATCTGTCTTTTTTTCTTCGGTACCGCTGTCAGTCCAGTATCTGCTCCCATTCTTCGAATGAACTCACAAGACAACTTAAGCAGCCAAGCAACACAAAAACCTCTTTTTTTGCATTTTTCCAGGTTGGGGCGGGTCTGCAGTCACAGTGCTGCGGTTTGCTTTGCTGTTGACTTTTGGACACAGGTTAACACAGGCCATCCAGCTCCAATTGATCAGTCATGCCAGTGGGTGCAGCCTCGCCTGAAGAAGGTAATAGTAAAAGGAGACAACATAGGTTTTAGCATTGCAATACTACTGCAAAATAGTACAAGCCAGGAGTTTCTGCACATTGACAGATTGGATGCGCCATTATAAAATAACAGTGCCAGCAAATATACTAGTTAGTGCAGTTTTATGTATGTTAATTTTGTTTGCAGATCCCATCCAAGCCAACCAAAAAGATAACATATCAGCGGCACCGTTATGGGCCAATGCCGACAGTGCCAAAAGAATGTGGAGCAGTGAAGCTAAAAGGAATCCCCGATGTAAAAGGCTTCCTAGGAAGACTGCAGCAGCTGAAACATACAACAAGCTTAACCAAGTGCACTTTAACATTGGTCTCCTAACATTTCAATGGCTGCAATTCTCGCTTTTCTCCTGCAGGTTGCACCTTCGGCAAGGCTTTTTATGCTAACAACCTGCCAGCCAGGAGTAGTTGCTGCTGCAACAGTACCAGAAGATGTCACTGACCCTCAAAATTCTTTTACATCAACTGTAGAGGTAACACAGGAAGCACCACTGTCTGCATATACCGCCAGGCTTCAAAATTCAAAGGGGTTTAGAAATGAAAATGTGGGCGCCTTGGCAGCCGAAGTTATAGAAAAATTTTCTATAGCAGAGAATGAGGCAAGGAGGATTGAATCTGCAACAAGAACCCAGGCAAATAATCACCTGTGCCGCCAGCACCGAAAAGGCAGGGTGATTTTCAAAGATGTGTGTCGGTCCAAACGAGTGTGGTGCATGACAGTGCTGAATAAGATATTCAGCACACGGCCATTAAACGTGCCTGCTGTTCTGTACGGTGTCACAAATGAGCCTGTGGCCAAAGAGCGGCTACTTGAACATCTACAGAGAATGCATTCTAATGCACGCATTGAAGCATGTGGACTAATGATAAACCCAAATTATCCACTCCTTGGCTGTAGCCTTGATGGAATTTTCCGATGTGATTGCCATGACCCTGCACTGGTTAAGTGTCTTTTTTGCTTGAGAGATTGCAGTCCCGAAGACTTGGTAGCTGAAGGTCAGAAGAGGAAGGGGTTCTGCCTTACAGCCAATGGGACATTGAAAGTCATCCCACTACCAGATGCAAGCTCAGCTTCATCTAAACCTGGACATCACAAAATGCTACTTCTACATTCACATTGATGGGGGCGGGCATCTGGTAGTAGTAGAAAGAGATGACTTTTATGGAGACGCACAAAGAGAGCTTAAAAATTTTTCTAAAGGATATTGTAATGCCCAGAATAATTCTTGGCAATTCTATGTAGAACTACATGCACTCAGAATCTATTCCACTAGGAGCATAATATAAACATGGCTTGTGCAGTTATGTTTGGAAGCTTTTTACATGTATTCAAAAACATCCAAATGTATAATTTCTTGTACTTTGAAAACATTGGAAAGGCACTAAGGAGGAATGTTACACTGAATTCATAAATTACATTGGTGTAATGCCAAAATATTAAAAAAATTATGAAGTTTTACGTGCCAAAACCAGTTCTGATTATGAGGCATGCTGTAGTGGGAGACTCCAGAAATTTGGACCACCTGGGGTTCTTTAACGTGCACCTAAATCTAAGTACATGCGTGTTTTCGCATTTCGCCCCCATCGAAATGCGGCCGCAGTGGCCGGGATTCGATCCTGCGACCTCGTGCTCAGCAGCCCTGTTCACCATAGCCACTGAGCAACCACGGCGGGTAATGCCAAAATATTATTTTGGCCATGAGCACGGTCTTGGTCAGCTGGAAAAGATACAGAAATGGAACATGGGCTTCCTGTGCTAGCTCCTCATGTTAAATGACTGCATCTGCTTTGGACTAGTCAATGCATCAGTAAACAAATGCTACACTTCCTTACAAAGGAACGAAAGACCAAACTTAGTGAATTCTGATAACATATCAGATGAAACTAATTTAATGTTCCTCTTTAGTGCCTTTTAATGGGAAAGTTGTGCAATGCTGCTTGTGATACGGTATGTTCACCATTCAATACAATTTTCTGCTGTCTGTTACCATTAGAATTGCGAATTTTACTTTTGAACTCAATTAAGCATGTGATACAGTGTTCAATCAATGAAGCACGTGATAGTGTTCTACTGTCATTGATAAGTCTAGAATGCAGAAAGGTCTCCTCGAAAAAAAATTGCGATGCACCTGCCTTTCATGCGTGTGTGTGCCACCACCATTGAGATAGATGCACAGTGAAAGACTGAATGGCCCCCTTATCCTCTCAATGTTAGCATTCACACTCGGAACAAAAAGCTTCCTCGGTAAGGAAACACCAGAGCAAGGCAGAAAGTGCAGACATGGACAAAAAATGGCAAGGAAGGAGAGGACACGGCGAAGACGTGTCCTCTCCTTCCTTGGCTCTCACTGTGGCTCTCCTCCTTCCTTGGCTCTCACCGTGGCTCTCCTTACTGCCACAACCCACTTCATTTTTCTTTCTTCGCTCCAGGGGAACCTGAACATCTTTTTCCCTTTTGTACTCGAACTTGAGCAACCGACAGCTGCACAACCAACCATGATTGCACTAGCGATAAGCTATGTAACGAGATCGAACGAAAAAACGTGTCTCAGCTCCAACAAAGTCGCTGGCGAAATGGCGCGCCGCGGATGCCTTGAACCGGAAGTCGATGCAGACGGCGAATCCCATGAGCCTTTACGAATTTACGCCTCACCTGTTTATTGAACCAACTGCGCAAGATGGCACTAGCGCGAGCCTTCCCTCCTGCATTCCCAAAACCTCTTCTATAGTTTTCAATACACCCCCGCGGCCGCGTTGCACGTGTGCGCTTTCAGGAGGTAGATACGCTGCACAGGACGTTGGTTCTGCTCATTGATCGACAGTAGTACGTATCAGGAATGACCTTTTCCGAGCACTTAAAAACATTCGGTGCGCAGTGCAGTGAAGAGGGGTGGCACATAGAAACTGGAGTTAGTAGACGACGCTGGATGGGTTGGAAGCATGTTGAACGTGGTGGAGGTTATAAAGTCGGTCTTATAGGAAAGAGACGATAACACATTTGCAGGAAACGACGGTTGCTGTCGGGGGTTGTGACGCTTCGAGTTGGCAGAGGCACAGTAGTGCGCGGAATGAGATACACGACGTTCACAGATGCGGGCGTCGGGTTGAAGCATGGTAAGCGAACACGGGCTGAATTCAGGGGCTTGGGAGGACTTCGGTACAACGGGAGTACGGTCCGAAGTCTTTTGATAGAAGGGCGGTTTTGAAGGAAGGCGAGCTTAACGATGAAAGGACAGGTAGGTTTTCCAGGAACAAGGCAGCAACGTGGTTTTCGATTAAGGGCTTGAAGCTTCGAAAGAGAAGGCTGTGGACCTGCCAGTAGTTACAGTAGGCCCCAGAGGCTGGCTACTTCTGGGGTACGACATTGAGGTTGTCCAGCTTGCCGAAGCCGTTCTTTTTCCAGCGACGCAGGCTGTCGATGGGAAAGCTTCAGGCCGGCGCACCGCCTTTGTCGATCTTCTTGACGCGAGCCTTGAGGTTGCCTCACTTGCTGTCCAGCTTGTAGCCGAAGATGGTCAGGAAGCGCTTGAACGAGTTGGCCATGCGGGCCAGGGTAGCGGCGAGGACTACGACGAGGGCTGCTGAGTTTTGACGGAGAAATGCCGTTATGGCGTGCTTTCGTCGCGCTCGTGGCATGTTTTCCTTGGCGCAACAAGTACACTCTCTAATCGGCGTTTTATGATTGTGCAGAAACCTGACGAGCTTGCTGCGGCACCAACGGTTGCGGTTGCTGCTGGCGTCCCACCAGACTGGAACAGAAGGCCAGACTTCACGGCGCGCAGATGACCGGAGAAGCGGTCAGAGGAGTTTCTTTCATTAGAGAGTTTTAGCAGTGGTACGATACGCTACGGTAAGTACGGTAATAGCGTACCGGCCGATGAGTGCGCATGCGCGGACTTTACCGTACGGAAAGACTTTCCGTGCGGTATACTAGATGGTAAGGAGTGTTCTGTATACGGTAACGGGCGCACCAAATTTCGTCGAGCCAAGACGATTCAAGCCAAGACACAGCTAACCCCAAAGCTAGAGTGTACTAGAATATTTTAGTACACTCTACCAAAGCTGGTTCTTTATTCCATACTAACACGTAACACTGAAAGATAGCGTCGACCACGGACTGCACACCACACCTGCCCGCTCCTCGCGTGCATTTTACACGGGCTGACAACTTGATTTTACTTTAAGTCGTCAACGAAATTCGTCCTGTGTGCGACCCGATGAGGTGGCAAGAAGTCGCCGAAATTGTTGAGGCGAAAATGTGCAAGTTGTGCACAGCTCGCCGCGTCAGGGAAAGGTTCGACCTCCTGCTCATTCTGTTTCGCCGGAAGGACACTACGAACCGTGGCAAGTGAGTATACTCTTATGTACGTTACTTCAAAGACATTGTTTTGCCCCGGACCTTCGAACCTGAAATTCTGTGCTTTTACATAGGTCTGGTGTGGAAGAAGCAGTTGGTGAGTGGGAAAACTACTTCAGCACATCTCTGACTTGGCCAGAGAATGGGGTTACAAGCCGCACGCTGTGGACCGGCAGATCAGGGAGCGAAAACATCCCCAAAGCGCCGCACCTAATACAGCGCACATGCGCTCTGCTGCAGCCCAGTCGGTGTGGACTTTATGTGCAGCAGACCTGAAATCAAGGGCTATGAGAGCCTTCGCTGCGGCTTCGGCGGATGTTGACGGCGGCCAGTCCTCCATCGGTAAGGATCTATACCCACATTTGGTGTTGCTTTGTATTGCTTTGCTCGACCTGTCATATATGCTAGGCTAACTCAAAGCAAAGTCCATAGTCTCGGTTTTAATGGGCAGCAGGAAAATTTCAGCTGTAGATAGTTCAACCAAATTAATTACCTTTCAACCGAAATAACATTTATTTGTCTTTTCTTTTTGTACAGATCTACTCACTATGGCCAGAAATAAAGATGAACAAGTTGCTGCATGTTTATTCATCATGGAACTGTATTTGCACATTACAGAGTCAAGAACAGCTTGTAGCAAAGAAATGAGCAATTGTGTTGCTTCAAGTCTTATTATGACCTCAGCAACACTGTAGTCATATTGAGTGCAATTTCACAGGATAACTGTAATCATGAGTGACATTTTACAGGGTGATCACAAGCACAGATACTTTTTATTAACTTAATAGGACTCTAATAATACTAGGACTCTAATATGTACAGCGCGAGGTTGACAAGATACACACACCACTTTTATTTTACCAGTGTTTAATAACAGTATTTCAGCAGTTTTACCAACAAATTCTCTGAAAAGCATACAATATGCTGATACCGGCACAAGCCGAAGCTTCGCTCTAGTTTATGAATTAGCATCTGTGTTTGGCTGTGTTCAGGTGTTGATACTATTGTGACAATGTGCGACTATTTCATGTGTCTGAAGTCTTGTAAAACTCATATGAAAGTAATGCTTTTGTGCCACATAACTTTGAACAGCAGTGTACCTCTGTTATGCAGATGATCGCGCTGATGTAGTGTCACCTGCAGCATCTATTCTGCATGTGATGCACAGTGACAAAAACGCAGATCCGGGCATCGAAAATTAAAATCTGGGCATCCATGCGCTGTTGGAGGACTTTCAGGGTCAGCTGTGTCAGCAACAGTACTTAAACAGCTGTCAGGCCTGGAAGGTTCAAAGGGATAGAAGCCCTAGCACCATTTGTGGGAATGACACCTGTGGCAGCAACAGCCCTCGAGCATCTTCTGTGGGTGATGATGATGATGATGTGTTGTGTTTAGTGGCGCAAGGGCCAGATATGGCCAAAGAGCGCCATGCAAGTGGTGATGTGACGATGTTATGTCAATGCAATGGGCAGATGGATTCCAATAGGTAGATGTTATACATGGCTGTAAAAGGGCCTAAAAATCAGTCGCTGTAAAAGTGCGTAAAATACATAGGTATTAAAATAATGAACATGACAGTGAGGTGTGCTGTGACTATAAAAGATAAGTTTAGCGCCATCATAATCAAATTTACGAGTGCGGAACAAGCACTACCGCCTCACGAGGCCCTTAAACGCAAGGGTACTGAGGCGTGTGCTCTACAAAAACAACTATCGCAGGCGCACCCTCTCGTGAGAGGGTGCGCTACGAATTTGCTGGGCTAATAACATGTAGCACTACATCATTTAGGTAGTTGAGAACTGTTTTCACATTAAAGAATGGTTCTGAGCCCAGAAACAATGTTGGATGTAGTGGGATATGGTAACGAAAGGCTTGTGCAAAGTGCTTTTTCCGTTCGGTTTCTGCTTTCTTACACTCGACGAGTACGTGGAGGACAGTGAGAATTTCACCACATCTTCCACATAGTGGAGGTTCGTTGCCAGTGAGTAGGTAATTATGGGTACCAAATGTGTGCCCTATACGCAGTCGGCAGAACAAGACATCAATTCGTCGCGTTTTCGTTATGGAGGGCCAGAAACCTATTTGTGGCTTAATCACATGAAGCTTGTTATTTGTTTCTGCGTCCCACAAGCGTTGCCAGTGGCTTCGCAGTTTCTTTCGTAAGAAAGGCTTGAGGTCTGTGGCAGGAGCAGCAGCAGTAGGGGTAGCTTGCGATGTAATTGTTGTGGCCATTTGGTCTGCTAGTACATTGCCCTCGATGCCTCTATGGCCAGGCACCCAGCATATAATAACATGCTGGTTAGATATATATGCTGTACACAGAAGGGAATACAGCTCACAGAGTATAGGATTTTTGTGTTTGCAGAATGACATTAGGGCGTTTACAACGCTTAGGGAGTCCGTAAATATAATTGCCTTTTGAAGTTTTGATTTCCTTATGTGCTTTACAGCCGACAATAGTGCATGAGCCTCAGCCGTAAAGATACTTGTTTCCGAGTGCAGTACACCAGATTCCGAAAAGGAAGGCCCTACAGCTGCATAAGATACCCCGTCATGTGATTTAGAAGCGTCTGTGTAAAACTCTGTGCATGAGTACTTGGCCTGGAGTTCAAGGAAATGCATTTTGATATGTGCCTCTGGTGCCTGCTTAGTGACCTCTACAAACGATGTATCACAATCTATAAGCTGCCACTGCCACGGCGGTAACAATTTTGCTGGAGCCATAGGAAATTGTTCAAGAAGTGGAATACCCATTTCGTCACAGAGGTTCCTCACACGCAATGAGAATGGCTTTCTTGCTGCAGGTCGGTTATGGAAGAGTGTGGCAGCGGTCACATCGTTTATTGTTGAGTAAGAAGGATGTTCAACATTTGCTTTTACTTTCAGAAAATATTTAAAACTGCTGTATGACCGCTGCAGATGAAGTGACCACTGATTCGACTCTACGTAGAGGCTCTGGATTGGACTTGTCCTTGAAAGCACCAGTCGCGAGGCGGATACCCAGATGGTGGACGGGGTCTAGGATTTTTAGTGCACTTGGCGTTGCTGAATTATAAATTATAGACCCGTAATCAAGGCGCGAGAGGACAAGACTGTTGTACAAGTTTAAGAGACACTTTCGATCACTGCCCCATGTTGTGCGCGATAGAAGCTTTAGGAGGTTCATTGTCCTCAGGCACTTTGTCCTCAGACGCTTAATATGAGGAATAAAAGTGAGCTTAGAATCTAAAATGATTCCCAAAAACTTGTGCTCGCTGCTCACAGAGAGCGCATCTCCTTTGATTTCAATAGTTGGGACTGGCGTTACGCCTCTCTTGTTTGTGAAGAGTACGCAAGTGCTCTTCTGTGAATTAACTTTGAAACCATTTTCATCTGCCCATTTGGACAATTTGTTTATTCCAAGCTGCACTTGTCGTTCGCAGATGGCAACATTGCATGACTTGAAGGCTATTTGCACATCGTCGACATAAACAGAATAAAACATTGTGCGTGGAATGACTGTGTGCAGGGAATTCATTTTTACTATAAATAGTGTGCAACTAAGCACGCCTCCCTGTGGCACACCGGTCTCTTGGGTGAATGACTTGGACAAAGCGTTGCCCACTCTTACGCGGAATGTGCGATTAGATAGGTAACTTTCGATGGTATTTAACATGTTGCCACGGACACCCATCGCCGAGAGATCTCGGAGAATGCCGTAGCGCCATGTCGTGTCGTAAGCCTTTTCTAGGTCCAGAAATACTGAGAGGCAAAACTGCTTATGTATAAAAGCATCTCTAATATAAGATTCAAGGCGAACAAGGTGGTCTGTTGTGGACATACCTTCTCTGAAACCGCACTGTAAGGGATCGAGTATTTTGTTGCTTTCAAGAAAATGGATGAGGCGCCGGTTAATCATTTTCTCGAAGAGTTTGCATATACAACTTGTCAGAGCTATAGGCCTATAGCTACTGGCCGAAGAAGGTTCCTTGCCATCTTTGAGAATAGGAATTACGATTGCTTCTTTCCATGCAATCGGAATGTAGCCGGCAGAGAACATGGTGTTAAAGAGTGACAGTAGTGTTTTGTGGGTTTCAGGGTGTAAGTGTTTTATCATTTCATATAGTATTCTGTCACTTCCTGGAGCAGACGCGTTACAACAATTCAGTGAAGCCTGAAACTCCGCCATGCTAAATGGACAATTGTATGCTGCATTGGCTGTGTCTTTCTGACCCAGAGGTTGTCGCTCTGCTTGTTGCTGATATCTTAGAAATGTATGTGTGTAATGAGAGGTACTGGAAATATGCTCAAAATGTGCTCCTAGACAATCAGCCTGGTCCTCAAGAGTGTCTCCTTGTGTGTTTACTAAAGGTAGAGGATGGGTTTCGCGGCCTTTTATTTTGTTTACCCTGTTCCAGGCTTTGCGTTCGTCTGTATAAGAGTTGATGCTGGATATGTATTTTTCCCAACTTTCCCGTTTAGCGCGGCGGCGTGTTCTTCTACCTTGTGACTTAATCGCCTTGAAGTTAATTAGGTTTTCTGCGGTCGGGGAGTTACGAAGGAGATTCCAGGCCTTGTTTTGCTTTTTCCGGGCTTCCCTACACTCCTCATTCCACCATGGAATGCGTCGTTTCGAAGGCGACCCATTTGTTTGGGGTATACATACTGATGCAGCATCAATAATAAACGCTGTAAAGTATGCTACTGCAGCGTCAATATCAAGTGAACGGACATCGTCCCAGGGCAAATGTGTTTTTTCACGAAACCGCGTCCAGTCAGCTGAGTCGACTTTCCATCGAGGAACGTGTGTAGAGCACTCAGATTGTTTTGTAAGGTTTAGTACGATGGGGAAGTGATCACTTCCGTAAGGGTTGTTAATCACATCCCACTTCAGATATGGCACAATTGTACTGGACGCAATGCTTAAGTCTATGGAAGAAAATGTTTTATGTGTAGGGCTGTAGAATGTTGGCTCTTTTTTGTTAAGCAAGCAGGCATTTGAAGAGAGTAGAAAGTTTTCTATTAGTCGTCCTCTCGCGTCACAGCGAGAGTCGCCCCACAGTGTACTATGTGCGTTTAGATCACCAACGACTATGTAAGGGTGATGGAGTTCATCAATAAAGCTTTGAAATGTTGTTCTAGAGAGTTGATAACTTGGGGGGATGTATATAGACGCGATGTTGACCAGTTTATTGAATAGCACTGCTTCGATAGCAACTGCTTCAAGAGGAGTTTGGAGTTGCAGTTTCCGACATGCAACGCCTCTGTCGGCAATTATAGCTACACCGCCTGACGATGTAGCAGCATCTTCCCGGTCTTTCCGGAAAATGGCGTATTGCTGAAGAAAGTTTGTCTGTGTAGGTTTAAGATGTGTCTCCTGAACACACAGCACCTTTGGATTGTATTTGTGTAAAAGTTCTTTAATGTCATCGAGGTTGTGCATTAGGCCTCTCACGTTCCAGTGTAATATTTGTGTATCCATTTTGTTTGTGTTTTTCGGCTGTGTGTCAAGAGACCAGTCTAGTTGGCTTACGGAGCCTTTCCAGGCCCCGTAATCCGGGGTTTGTCTTTCTTGGAGCGGTCGCGAGAATCGCGTCGCTCCGGAGGCGCTGGATGCGCCGCCTGGCTTGGGGTTGTGTCCATCGACTCCAAGGAGCCGCTGGACTTCCGCTCAAGCGAGCGGGGTGTTTTCGGGGTGGGCCTTGCCTCGAAAAGCAGGGCCTTGGAGGCCACCAACCCAGAGGTCGATGGACCCTCCTTGAGAGACGGCACAGCAGCGCTGGCTGCTGTCGCCTGGGGAGCTGGTGGCACGGCCGCAGCCACACTCTTTGTGGACCGGGCTGATGCCGGAGTCTGCTGCGGCGTTGCCCCCCTACGCGCCGCACCAGCATACCCTGCAGAATGAAGAAAAGAAACACGCTTTCGTGCTTCTTGGAATGAAATGTTTTCTTTTACTTTGAGGGTGATTATATCCTTTTCTTTCTGCCATGTAGGGCACGCTCTAGAGTAAGCTGCATGTCCACCGTCACAGTTCGAACAGTGGAGTGCGCGAGTACAGTCAGATCTGTTCACGGGTGATATCGTGGTCACATTTCGCAGAGGTTTGTCGGCCTCGGCAGCTTTGTGAACCGTGGCCGTACCTCTGACACTTGAAACATCCTTTGAGGATTCGGGATGTATGGTCGGGCTCGGACTTTCGTGTATCCTGTTTCAACGTTTCTGGCAGACACTGGACGCAAAGGTGACAATCAGATGTTTAGTTGGAATTTCAATGTTTTCTCCGTTTAATTATTATTCTCTTCACTATGGTAACATTCTGCTCCTTGCAGCCCTCTAGGAGCTCTTCCTCGGTCAGTACAGCAGATCATCGTCTGACAATCTACTCCTCTGCTTGTGTTCATGGATCGGTGCGAGTCACTGTGAGGTTTTTACACCACCGATTGAGACCAGATTTGGGAGTTTCTCATGTTGTTGTTTGTCGCGGACCTCAAGGAGGGGGTCACAGCTTGCCATCTTTGTAACTTTATAACCGGGACCAATTGTTTCGGTGGGATTTTTCGCAACAGTGAAAGGTGAAATCATCCTTACGGTCTTTTCAGGGTTTTCACTATGAATGACATCGAATCGTGGGAAGGTTTCTTGGCGTTGAAAGAAGAATTGAGCTGTTTCTTCGGTGCACCTTCTTTTTGAAAGAGGACGATCAGGTAGTTTAGGGAACGATGTGAATGCCATACAGGTTTATTGACTTCGGCAGCGATGGTACCCGCCCACCATGGTGCCCAACAAGGGGACGGTATAAGGTTTGAAGATTACCTGCACACGCCAGCTATACACCACCACTATAACCTAATATACATATCCAAGGCTGGATATAGTACACAAGGTGAACCCTTGCCGACCAGAAATTCGGAAGTGAGAAGAAGTGACTAGAAGACAGGACAGATGTAAAAGTAAGAGAGAAAGACAAAAGATTGAAGAGGAGGACAGGAAAAGGCAACTGCCGATTTCCTCCAGGTGGGTCAGTCTGGAGGCGCCATCTATGTGAAGCAGAGGCCACAGAGGTGTGTTGCCTCCGCCGAGGGGCCGTAAAGGTCCAAACACCCGGCATCGGCTCAACCACCAGGATCCCCATTTCCCCAGACACGGCTAAGCCGCGCACGGTTACACGCAGGAGGGTCCAACTCTCATGTGCTCGGGTACGTGGATGTCGCCACACACCAAACGCCTGCTTACGCAGACGCCCCTGTGGGAGGTAAGGCGTGAGTCGACCGGGATGTTATCATTACTTTGAATTTATTAGTGTGACGTTTCCGTAAACATTGCACGTCTTCTTTTTCTTTACCAGAGCCCATTTCATTTGTCCCTTTTCCTAACTCTACCTTGTGCGGAAATCGGGAAACGTACAATTACACGTTGAGCCAGCTTGAAGTATTCAGAACATTAGGAATATCAGGCATCACCGCACTTCTCTTCATTGTTGGTTGGAGACGTATTGGCATCCAGAACTCATCATTTCTTAGGCAGCTGTTCGGCTACACAGAAAAACAAATGATGGGGTTAGCAAGCCTAAAACAGAGGAGAGCACAGCTGGCAGAGGCGAATTTCCATCAAGTGAGGACAACAAACATTATGGGGTTTTGCGTGCCATGACAACGATCTGAATATGAGGAGCGCCGTAGTGGGGGACTCCGGAATAATTTCGACCCTTCGAGTTTCTTTACCGTACACCTAAATCTCAGCACACCGGTTTTTTCGCATTTCGCCCCATCGAAATGCAGCCGCCTTGGCCGGGATTCGATCCCGTGACATCGTGCTTAGCAGCTCAACACCATAGCCATTAAGCAACCACGGCCGGTGAGAACACTTTTCCAAAGCCTGCCTAAATAAAGGCTAAATACCTCTCTTTAATAAATTATGATGTGTGGAGTGTAACGGAAGAATATATTTATTAGTTCTCGGCCTATATGACCAGTACGATCTGTTATCACTAAGTGTATGAGCCACATATCGAGGAAACAAATTGCGTCACTGATTGTTGATGGATATTGAGAAGAATTAGAATTACCAAACACTTTTCAGTGATAGTTAAAACTTCTGATGCCCCATGTGCGAAGTCAGATAAGCTGCAATCGAAATGAAAGAAAAACATCCTGAGATCTAAAAGCTTTAAAAACCTTCGTAGTGCGCCCAATTGCTTGCCTAGATAAGATAGGCATCGGTATATTAGTACTGTTGGAACAAGTGAAACTATGCATATGCTCTTCTGCAAATACCATCTGTCCTCCCATTTATTAAATTGGATTTAAGATACAAGTCGACATGCACCAAAATTAAATTGCCGCACACCAGACCGGTAACTTTTTAAAAGGCTATAAATCGAAAGTCGTCTGAAGAATTTTTCAAGCAGTTGAGTATACATCATGGGATATGTTGTAATACCGGTCGGTTATGTGAATGGGAAGAACTATAAATCCCTCGTGTGCATGAGATTGCACGAAGTACTAAAATTCTCCTGACGTTTTTACGAGTAACAGGTCATTGGCAGGTAGAAGTTTGTGTTTCTGTTAGAAAAGCAAAGCAATTGTCTCCTGGTAACTGTCATACTCAGGCAATATAAAGATTTAGAGGACGCTAGGTTTATGAGTGATGGCGTAAAAGAATGCATCGAAGCGCCAACTCCTACCAACTTCAATACTTTTTCGAAGCCGCGCATCATTAACCGGCGTGCACGGCTTTTTGCCTTCATATTTCAACTTCGGGAAATGCACGTCTCTGGCTCACTTCAACAACGTTGGAATCGAACGTCAATATGACCAACCGCAATCCCGCCTTCTTTAGGCTGGAAAATCACAGAGCGAGCGATCAGCTAATTACTTCGCAGCAGTAATTAGCTGATCGCAGGCCTCCCTAGGCCTCCAGCAGTAATTAGCACATCGCAGGCCTCCCTAATTACTGCGCAGCAGTAATTAGGGAGGCCTGCGAACAATAACTGTCATACTATAGGCGTTCGGCACGCGAAGCACGTGACTATAACATGGATTTCATGAGCACTTAAGGAGTGGACGTTTTAAGTCGTAAAATTCATTTTAAATGTTTCCTTTTGCTTGGCATCCGGTCGTACCTACCGATGCGTGCCAGAAGCCGACAGGTTGAGAGATTGCTCACTAAGTTCACCTTTTTTATCGCAGCGCATGTTTTTTTTTTCCTTTCATTTCAATTTCCATGTCTGTCAGAAAAGTTTAGAAGACATATCTGAGTGCGAATGCCACTGATAGCTGGTACACATGGAGTATTTGTCCCGATTTAAGGCGTAGGAAACGGTGAAGCGCCAACCACTGAGCTCTTCCATGCGCGGTCTATATAGGAAGCTATTGAGAAGTCGTGTGAGTACAGCTCTAGGAGATTCAAATAAAATATAATGAACAAACGCATGGTAATTTTTATAATGAAAAATCACCAGGTAGGTAAATTGTTGTGAAGCTTTCGGGCCCTTGGAGAACTTTTACCTACTGAAGCTGCCTATAAACACAAGTAAACGTTGAAGACAAAACTTTGTAGGTTCTACAGGCGAAGCAGAAAATCATTAGGCATTAAATACATTTTATTACTTTTCAACCAGAATCATTATTCACTTATACGGGCAAACTTCAGAACCAGGCCAAGGGAGAATTTTTTTTCTGCAAAAGTACAGAGGGAAGTGATGAGCAAAGTTGCGTATAGCTATAAAGTTTTAGAAAAATGTCTCATACGATCGAGCATCACGTTTGAGACATTTGGCGTCGAATAATCCATAGATATAAAAAAAGTAGCAATGAAGCATTCTAGGCGTTAGGCTGGCGCTCTTGGCATCAGCCTAACGACATTTGACCTCCTGTGATCATAGATTAGTTCAACCAACAAAAAACATTTCTTCCGAAAATAAAATTCATTAAAGTTTGAGGCATTACTGATGAAGAACCTTTATACTTCAAAAGCAGTAATATATTGGCGAGTTATTGCAAATGTTGCAAAATAGGCTGCCATCTATAGCCAGGAGCAAGGGAGCTCAACCACACCTAATTTGGTGTCTAGTATTTTGGAGTTATCCTGTTCGCTCTTGGCATTACATATTATTGCAGGGATAGGTCCCCTTGAGAGACATTTTATTTAAATCGCTCACTACCATTTCATGCTGTTGTAGGCAAACAATAACCGCAAATGACTTCTCTGTAAATTTGATGAAATCGTAAAAATACAGATATCGGGTGATATGCAACAGGAGTGCCCCGTTTGAAACACTCTGAGATATATATATATATATATATACAATTACACTTACCCGTAACAATCAGATAACGACAGTTCTATAGTAGAATACTGCCGGGATATAAATCATGATGCTGCCACCACTTTCGTCTGGACGCGCATGGACACATAATTACATCGATGTATAAGGAAGTGATCAATTCTGGTATCTGCCACGCCCCCCTGAGCCGAAGTAAATGAAAACTGTACTTAAGTTGCAAATACGATAAAGACGCATCATGGAATTCTGTTCCTAAGCTTCTGATACTGAAATGAAAAAGAGGTAGTAGACACTGCTTTTCCAGCATCACAACACTGCTATAAAATTAGGTTTAGAGGTTACCACTATGAGTGAACAAAAAAAATGTTAGGCTTTCTGGTCACGTAATTTGCAGCACAGTTACAGTTCTATCGTCATTAGCTTTATCCACCCTAGTCTTGGCCCCCATAAGTTACATAAGCCGTGAGTTAAAATTGAAATAAACAACTAGAATGGTGGTGCTTGCCTCAGGATTTGATGTAAGACTTGCGTTGTTATGGCGGAAAGAGCCAAGAATTGTCCCTCAGAATTTCAGTCGCGTGCTTACTGCTCTTTCCAATGCCACAATTTTCACAATGGCGTACCAAAGACAACTGTAGCCAGGCTTCTCCACACATTTTTAGCCTTTAGAAAAGCAAGTGTCATTTCCGTGTCATATTTAACAGATGTATGTGTGTATGCACTGTTTTTCGTGAGTTCCCGCTTCGTTCAGAGCAAAGAAAATGCAGTGTTCGATCACCGTAGTTTTTTTATTCATGCATGTACCCTAAAGGCCCTTTTACAGGCATTACCTAGGGGGTTGAGAAAAACAACGAATAATTAACATTATACATAGCACCGCAAGTAAAAGGAAGAAATCCTACACGGAATGCAAGATACATTATCACAAATACCACAAGATTAAGATTTACAAATACAAGATTGAAATACACAAATACAAGTTTGAATTAGAAGCTAAACATATAGGTCGTGGAAAGGCTTTTTATTTATCAGTATGCATCCAGCGCTTCAGTTTACTAACAAAAGCATCGTGATTGGTCTCGGAAGCGATTTCAACTGGCAGTCTGTTCCAATGATAGAGGGCAAGGAATAGTGGTGACTGATGCATAAGTTTAGTGCGAGCGAACTTTGGCTGCACTTTAAAAGGGTGATCTAATCGGGGAAAGACGTGAAGGGCCGTTTGGTATGAGCTTCTGTGAATGCCGAGGGATTATGATATAGTCGGTGAAAGTGAGATAGCAGTGCAACTATAGTCTTATTTTTTTTTGAGCATGCATAAATTTAGAGATAATTTCCTATCAGTTACGCTGTAGTAACGAGAATATCTTTTCCTGACAAATCTAGCAGCCTTATTCTGTAGCGATTCGAGTTTGTTGTTGAGGTATTCCTGATCCGGATTCCAAACGATAGCGGCATATTCCAATTGCGGTCTAACTAAAGTAATGTATGCTAAAAGCTTGGTCGCCTGGTTTGCGGAATACAGGTGGCGCCTGACAAAGCCGAGGGTTTTGGACGCTTTGCTACTTATGTAATCAATGTGCTGGTGCCACGTCAGGTCTGAAGAAATGTGAACGCCTAAATATTTCACTGTGGACACTTTTTCAATGGCCGCGTTATTAATAGTGTAAGAGCAAGTATGGGGTACACTGGTTTTGGTGAATGTCATTGCTTTTGTTTTAGAGATGTTTATCCCCATCTGCCATTTTTCACACCACTTAGCGATTTCATCAAGGTCCGACAGGAGCAAATTAGTGTCATCAGAGTTATTAATATTTCTATAAATAACACAGTCGTCAGCAAATAACCGAACAGTGGAAGTAAGGTTATTGGTTAAATCATTAATGCAGATAAGGAACAGTGCTGGTCCAAGCACCGATCCCTGAGGCACGCCAGATTTTACAGGTATTAGTGTGGAGCAATGTTCATTTGCAGAAACAAACTGCTGTCGGTTAGCTAGAAAACTGACGATCCAGTTCATCACATTCCTGTTTATTTTAAGGTTATCCAGTTTCAGTATAAGACGATTATGAGCCACCTTATCAAACGCTTTTGCGAAGTCGATGAATACAGCGTCTATTCCTATTAGGTTGTCTAAAGCGTCGTGAAGGTCAGCCGTCAGTTCAAATAACTGTGATTCGCAGGAACGTCCACGCAAGAACCCGTGCTGGTTTTGGAAAAAGAAGTTGTGCTGGTCTAAGTACTTCATTATTGCAGATGAAATTATGTGTTCAAGTATTTTACATTGTATGCTTGTTAATGAGATAGGTCTGAAATTTGTGAGGGCAGAACGGTCTCCAGATTTAAAAATAGGTATAACGCCAGCAATTTTTCATGCATCAGGCACGCAACCTGTGTCAATAGAGTGCTGAAATAATGCACTGAAAATGCGGGCTATTGTTGATTTAGTTAGTTTGAGCAGTTTGGGGCAAATACCGTCAGGACCAGGATTTGAATTATTTGGCAAACGGTCAATAGCTTTTTCTATTCCTTCGTGAGTAACCAGAATGTCGTCCATGGTGGCATTTATAGAACCAGCCTGCGCACTTGGCGGGATTGTGAGTTCATCGGTAAACACTGAGCTAAAAAATATAATAAATTATGTGGCGGCCTGTGGGGGCTAGAGGATCTCACCATTATTTACTATAGATATAAGATTATCTGTAGAGGACTTAGGATTGATTTCTTTCCAGATTTTTTGAGAGTTGGTTCTCAGTAACGTTGAAATATCGTGTTAAAAATTTATCTTTAGCTGTTTCAATTTCTGCTTCACATAGTTTTGAGTGTTCGCCGTAACGTTTCCAATCGTCCTCGGAGGCCGAGCGTTTTGCGTTAGCGCATAGGCCCTTCTTCTTCCTGATGCATAGATTTACGTGTCTTGTAAACCACATGTTTTGGGATGGCGTCGTGAGTGAGATTTTTGGAATGTTTCTTTCTTTTAGCTCAGTCAGTTTGGCGTTAAGTAGAGTCCAGTTATCATTCGTACAGCGGCTTGATACAGAATCCACAAACTGCTAGCAGAATAATGACAATTCACTGTTCAGTCAATCAACGTTAGCACGTGCGTAGTCGTAGATAGTTTTCCTTGGTGCTTCTGGTTTGTTACTATTTAACACTTATTCACAATGCAGAGCATTTTGATCACTAAGACAGTCTAAAATGTGCACAGTCATATTTTCAGGATGGGTTGTCAACAAGAGGTCTAAAATGGACTTTCCACGTGTCGGCGCAAAAACCATTTGTGATAAACCAAACTGGGAAAGCAGATCGATGAATTCCTTACATTCGTTTTTCCTAGTATCGCTGTGATGAAAACGATGGTGTAGTGATGATGTTAGATTGGTGATGAGACTGTTGTGAGGTTTGGGCCCAGGACCACTCACCAAGGAACGCAATCGACCGCTCGAGTGCACACAAACACAGAATATATATTAACAGCACAAAGACGTACAGACATCACGATGGACACGTACTTAAGTTTGTTAATGCATGCAGTCCCGAAGCTGCTACTAGAGTGTCCTGTTATATATGATAAAGTCTCTCGCCGTGCGTTCCTTTTGCGTGGAGCCCGTTGACGCGTAGAGGCCGATGTCAGTCCCGAAGGGTCGGCTGACGGCTGGACGACGTCACCATGGGCCTACCCAAGGCATCATGGGAATCTGCAGTGCAGCAGCGGACGGTAGCAGACACAGCCGTGGTAGCCGTGCAACCGCTCTCGCTACTGCTCTCGCCTCCGGCAGCAGGCTGGTCGTGGCAGTGGCCCGGGAAAGCGACCACCTCGACTGGCTCCCTGGACCGGTTGTCCAGCAGGAACACAAGCCCTTCAGGCTCCCTGGACCAGTTGCCCCGCTCGCCTGGCTCTCTCGAACGGTTGCCCCGCTCGCCTGGCTCTCTGGACCGCGGTTGCCCCGCTCGCCTGGCTCCCTGGACCGGTTGTTCAGCAGGAACGCAGGTCACTGGCATCCGAGAACGAGTTGCCTCGTTCGCCTGGCTCCCTGGACCGGTTGCCCAGCAGGAACACAGGTCCTTTGCGTCCGAGGATGGCGTAGTGGGCGATCTGGGTTCTCTGGACCGGGCGTCCAGCGAGAACCGGCTGGCCTTCAACGCCGAGCAGCTCAGAACACTTGCACGCACCACGCGCCACACGATCACACCACTTCGTCATCGCCCCCGCACGGCGAACACGGCAATGTCTTTTTGTTTTTCGCGCGCTTCCGTCCATATCATGACAACAATACTGTTTGTAGTTGTTTTACGTTAATTTAAAGGAATGTCTTGGTGTATCTGGAGCTAAATGTCTCTAATTTGAAACGCTGGTGCCTTCTGATTTGTTCTTTCACCATTTTGCCCAACAGACGTACGGAGACTGCTCGTTTTCTTGCTACACTGACCCCTCGTCTTCATTTGTCCTACTGGAAAAGGACGGGACACACTGCAACGACAGAGATTCCTCAATGGTAATGATTGCTTTCATCTGACGTCCCATCTCCCTCGCAAAATTTTTTACTCTAAGCACAAATCAAGTGAAATTTCTGTTATTGCTACGTTTGCCATGCACCGTGATGATGAACAAAGCATAGGCCACGTTAAGATAACGCTCTTTGAGTCTTTGTGTGAATAGATGCGCCAGGCTGACTCCTAGCACTCAGTTTTTACTCATGTGTGTTCACCTAGTCACTTTATAATTACGTTTATTTCCTGTTACAACTTTATTTGCGTAAATATGACCAGCCACGCAAGGGCAACTTGATATGTGATAAAAATTAGGTTGAGCTATTTACAAGGATGGAGCGCAAGTTACCTAGACTTTCGGCGAAATTAAAATTTCGCCGAAAGTTATGGGCAAGTGCCGCGAAGAGGCGCGAACGCGGTGATTGTCTTCTCCAAATGCAGGCGACTACTTCTTCCGGCGCTCGCTTCCCTACACCCACTTAGCCGGAAAACACAGCAAGGCAAATATAAAGCGCTTACCGCGAACTCAAGCCCTTACAGGAGCACAGATGTAATAATTGCTACGATTGAAATTATTTTGAATTGTCACCTCAGAGACCATCTAATAAGAAGCGTTTGAACTGTACTTTCCTGAAGCAGCTCCTGCAGGCACAGTAGCTAATATATATAGAGCAAAATATGAAAGCGCCTAATCTTCGCTGTTCTAGGAAGGGGACAGCGCGGCCTTTTTAGCAGCAAAGAAAAACGAGATATACATTCCCATGCTGTGTGAATTTAGAATCCAGCTTCCTAAGATGACATGGATGGTACCAAATTACGTTACAGCAAGCCACTTATATATCTATAGAAGGCGGATCACGTGGAGAATAATAAAGCCAAAGTACTGGCATAGTTTAGAGGTTTTTGTCAAAGCCTACAAAAAAGTGAACGTGCGATTTCTACGTACAATTTCGCCATACGCCATCTATTCTCAACGATCATGCTAAACCTGTAAGAACCATATCCAGTTAAAATGCACGTATGCAAGTTCTTGTGATAAGTTTTAATGGAAGGATATTTTTCCTCGAAGATATGTCACTAGGGCTCATTGAGAGTTCATCAAACGATTTGGTTTGATCTGGAAAAGTTATAGTGAATTCGCAGTGAACAAAGAAATAGCATCCTCATGATTGTAATAAAAGTGGAGGAAGAACGTCAGTGGAGCCACATTCGCGCAAGAAACGTATTCTTGAGGCCAGCAACTGCTTTCCTTAGCAGTAATTTTATGTATGTACGTGTAGATCCCTCTCGCCTCCTATCAGTGGGCTGGAGGAGGTGAATATCCCGGCTTTCAAAGCAGCATATCTGAAGTCAAGGTGCACAGAAAAAGATAAAGCGATGTTCATCATTATGTCAGGTATCAGTAAAACGTATGAGCTGCCCACTATTTCAGGTATGTGTACTGACTCATATGGTGCAGTTTCTTTTTTTTTTCATCTGAAAACAAGTACAGCATAGACTCACATCTTAAGGGATTGCCTTGTCTTGGAATGTATGTAATTTTGTACGCACTATGAAATCTGCTTCCACGGATCGGTTACGTCAAGACTTTGTAACCATTTTTTAGGAACAAAGCTAATCTTTTTTCTAGCTCTGGAGGAAATGGCGGGTTGTAGGTTGGGCATTTTTGATTTAACGGCTGCGAACTTAATGAGACGTAGACGAAGAAGGAGACACACATAATGTTCGACTCGTCCAGCTTACCTGTTTACTCGAGGAGATGGCATAACAAACTGGCCCAAGATAATATCTGTCTCAGTGGGCGCAAGTGGTTGGTACATTAACCGCATATATTGCCTGATGATGAATCCCTTATCAAATAAGCGTCGCTAACGTCAATGGTGTTGAACGGCGCTCATTGTGCAGACCAGGGTGACTCGATAGATCTCACCAACCTTGGATAATTTGTAAGCCGTTTTGGGTTACAATAAGATATTGCAGTTTAGTTTTAAGTGACACAAATGCTGAGGACGCCCATAATAAGCTAAAGAGGCACCAAAAGGAGAAACGTTTTGGATGCACACGGAGAAAGAAACGTTCGACTGCTACAATCTAATGAAGTAGAAATCATACAACTTGAGTAAAATAACACACTGTATTTCTTCTATAATTCAGCGCGAAAGTCGGCATCATTTTGATTAGGACTCGTGTTACACATAACGCACTTTCTTGGGAGAGAAAGCACCCTCCATTGCTGCCAGAACTAAGTCGCTTCGTTGATAAGATTATGCGGGCAACGCATGAACAACTGTTGCATGCAAAAGTATGCGAGAACACTGCTAGATTTCATGAACACGTGTGTTGGGTAAAGCCAACAGCTTGAACTAAGCGATTTGTGACATCTACAAAGCACACTAAACTTATATGGACACAGCTGCTGTTCATACTGACTATCTGCAGAAACATCGCCCTTACACGGCAGTAAAGTTCAGGTTCTTCTTGGTTCCACTCCTCTACTTGGGCGTCCGAGACGCACCGCCAAAGACGATGTACGCAAGCGAGGAGTTCTGCCGCTACGAATAGCGGCGACGGGTTCGCTGAGTGGAAATAGACACCGATGACGATTGAGAAAAAAAAACACTTCTATTCACAACTATTTACAAGAATTTACAAATACAAATACAAAACACATACAAATCGGAACTGGTACACATAGGCGACCATATATCGGCATAGTCGATGGTGCATAGCACCGAAGTTTGTCCAGAACGCTTGGACGGGGCAGCGGGGCACGTTTTCTACCCTTCGGTGCCCCGCCCCAAGCATTTACCACCCAATCGCCACCGAGTGGCTGTGAGTGGTCCGCCGACGCACCAATCACGAATCCTGCGCTAGGATCGTCTTGTTCGCTGGCGCTTCCAGTATTGCGCTTGTTCCAAGCGCCCCTTTTTTTGTACGACCTTTGACGGTGTCTTTCTCCCTCTCCCTCAAAACAACATACAAATAACAACAACGTGCCAAGAAGGGGGGGGGGGTGACAGATGCATAGCATGCGTGCTGCCTGGCAAAGCCACAGCGCCCAGCACAATGGGTTCAATAAAATCCTAATGAGCAGGCAGTACCTGCAAGCCGAGGTGATTGACCCCTTCCCCGCTCGCACTTAGAAAACCCGATAGCCTAGTAGCTGCGGGCATACGTCAATGAAACCTGTCGACCGACACTTTGGGCTCACGTACCCTTATTCAGTAAATGCTTGCTCAGAGAAGCTTTTCACGATGGTCAATTGGCAACGGTCTCCGAAACGGGTTGTAAAAGGCGGTTACCATGCAAAATGTGCACATGGTGAATAATGCGCACTGCGTTCACGCTCTCTGTGCCCATTACCCGCCTGGCACGCGCACATCAGGAGCCAGCGACAGTCACGGACATCGAAGCTTTTGCTGTCAGGTCGCCTGCACGCGATGTACGTGACGAATCACCGATATTCCTCTTCTTTTGGTCGCTTTGTGTACTCTTGGGTGCTAGTGGCTTCGGTACGCACCTTCTACGTTTGCACAGTGCCAGCCGGCTCTACTCGCCTCACCACGTGTCAGGTATAATTGGCATGTCATGAGCTGCGCCTCTGCCTAATCTCGGCACAGTCGCCGCGATGGGCGCCTACCACTGGCACTTAATGCCTCCGATTGTATTTCGCTGGTCAAGCAACGATCATTGACAAAATGCGCTAGCTGTCTCTTCCCTTTCTTCGCAGCCGTTTCACTTGGCCAGACCAGGTTAAACAGAAACACCCATTTAAGCCCTCCGAGCAGCAATTAAACTAGCTAACGCTTCGAGCAGCAGGCTTACAACGGCATTGTAGATTTCAGCAGAAGCTCTGCATTCTGGTGAACCCATGTTCACATATTGTATTATGATATAAAACATGCAATGGAGTGGGCTGTTCATATTGAACGAGTACCAAGTGAGAGTACTGAATCAATCCTATTAGTCCAACAATTAAAATCTCAAGGCAGGCAGCACCAAGCATTTTTTACTCAGGCAATTATCTATTTTTGATGTGCCTAACCAGTTTCAGAGTAAATTAATTATTTACAAACCCAGGAATATTTCAAGAAGATGCAGCCAAAATGAAACATTCAGCACCGGAACATTTGAACAGAGAAGCTAAAGGCGCATTGCTCTATTAGCAATACGTTGTGCATAGTAAACATCACTTGGCTTCACGTAGTGAGTGGTACTGCACTTCTTTTTCTCTTAGACTAATCCTAAATAGATTGTTGATTCAGTCAAGTTAAATCTCAGTGTTCTACATACATTTAACAATTTTAAATTATAGGGGCAAGTTATAGCATGGCAACAGCCATTTTTCAGACTCGGTGCGTGCCGAAGCTTACTAGTGCTATGCCCTTGCTTTCAGGAGCCAGATACAGTGTTGTTAAAACATTTACGTACATGGCATGTATCCCAAAATTTCGGGTCTCTACCAAGCCCGGCCTGGTTTGGCCTTGTAGAGCCTCAAGTGAAATGAAGCGTAGTGAAGATCTTCGTTATTAGATACGCCGCACAAAGATGATATACTAGAGAAATATTTGAATGTCATGTATTCTACTCGAATTCTTGCAGACATATGAAGCGATCAAGAATGACAGAAATGATCGTCTGTTCTTTATGATCATGCCTAAATGTGTGATACTAGCTCCGCTATGGTACTGTGAGAAATTGTTGTGGAGGTAAATAGGGCAAAGCCATTGAAGACTACATGTTGTATGCACCCCTATCCAGTTCACCTAAATGTTGATTCCCGAAAGCATTGCATTGTACAATGCTCAAATTAATGCTAATAAATGCAGCGGGAATGACAATATACACGTGCTGGTGAGGAAGTGCAAGTGCAATATACACGTGCTGGTGAGGAAGTGCTCTTGCCTCTGTCGCTGTGCGCGCCATCAGCGTTCGTGGACTGCCTCGATTGCGTGAGACATCATTGTCTTATAAATCGCCATATCACATTTGGTGGAAGGTGCTGCAATCCCCGACCTCACCCCGGAACTTCGCAGCCCAACGTTGCCCACTGCTTCAGCCGCTACCATTACCATGCTCGAGCCTACCGACAATCCGCCTGCAGCTTCCAGCCGCTCCCATCATTTGCGGCGCCGTCCAGCGGCAGTGGTCCGGACTCTCCTGTCTTTAGCGGAGCCGGTGAGACTGACGTGGAAGATTGGCTCTCTACCTATCAGCGCGTTATTATTTACAATAAGTGGGATGACCTGACGAAGTTACTGTTCTGTCATCTTCTTTCTTGCTGACGTTGCGAACCTCTGGTTCCAAAATCATGAGCGGGAACTCCAAATTTGGTCCGCTTTTAAGACAGCGTTCACGGAAGTCTTCGGCCACCCTGCCTTACGATAGCTCCGTGCTGAACAGCGTCTACGCCAGCGCGCTCAACAGCCCGGCGAGACGTACACCAGCTACATAGAGGATGTCGTGGATATTTGAGCCCGCGTCGATTCTACCATGAGTGAAGAGGGCAAGGTGAAGCACATACTCAAGGGCATCGAGGACGACGCATTTCAAATGCTTCATGCGCGAAACCCTTCATCTGTCGCATCTGTCGTCACTCTTTGCCAGAGCTTCGATGAGCTGCGTCGACAAAGGGTCCTTGCGCGCAGCGCTGTTACACACGGCCACTCTCTCTCTCTCTCGGGGCTCACACTTCCCTCCAACTCCTCGCCAGAATCCTCACTCTCTGTTCAAATTTTATTCGTGAGGAGGTGGCACGCCAACTGTCTATGCTGCCTCTTAGCGATCGACCCCTACAGCCTGACATATCTCTGGCTGCTCCCATTAGGAGAGCCATTCGCGAGAAACTTGCTGACTCTCTACTCAAGTCTCTCCTCCCGTGGCGGCACCTCTGACCTATGCCGCAGTCGCAGCGCGACCTGCGCCGCCGACATTCGCGTTTCCTGCGACAGTGCGACCTCAAGCAGTGCCAACTCGCGCATGGCCTCCTATTCCGCCTCGAAGTCAAGTCCACGAACGCTGATGGCGCGCACAGCGTACAGAGGCAAGAGCACTTCTCGCTCTTCTTCACTACACTTTTCTATTTGTTTTCAGAATGGCGTACTACAACACTGGTATAAGCTTTTCTAGCTTTATCCTATACCATCAGGTAATAGTCGAGCGCCACATGCATGCGTGATCATGTCACATGGAACAAGAAAATTGTGTAGCATTATTCAAGCAAACTTTGGGATAGTCAATATTTAGTCCGACATTTAAATATTTTTCTTTCGTAATTCGGGCAAACTTCTCTGCTGCAAAGCTGGTTTGAACACGTGGGTTTAAGAGCAGTGCAGGTACTGCGTAGTCAGCGTAGCTACTGTTATTATGTTTATTCCACAAAGTTTAAGATGTCCTAGCTCTCCATTCACTACGATTCTCATCAAGCCCGCGTGGGGTTCTAGAAATAAATACATCGGAGAGACCACAAGCATAGTGCCATTTAACGCACCTGAGTTTCATATATGGTGAAAGGAAATATTTGAAAATATATTGAGAAAATATTTGTTGCGGCGTTTTCTTTTTTGGTTGCGATAGCAATTATATGGACACTCCTAGCGGATCTCTGCCGTCGGGGTCACCGCCGCCGTGACGTTCCGTATAAAGTCCAAGGGCGATATAATTGTCGCCGCATGCCGTATGCTGTATGTGTGAGCGAAACCGCGCGAGGGACGCGCGCTTTGACGAAGAGCAAACGCATGGCCCAACGCTTATCTTGCGACCGGGCGCAAGGAGAACTGGCGACTCCCACGCGAAAGGAGGAAAGCGGGAAGGCACCGCAGGAGGGAAGTGGTGCGTCTTCTACTCTGCTAGCAACTGCGTACTCGTGGTTTGCGCGGCTCCGATATATCGCGCGCACCGTATGTTGAAAGCGATCTGCACACGGCTTGCACCTTTGTATGCGCTGTGCTTTCGCCGCTCAGTTTCCTTTGAAGCGATAGACCGCACGAACCTTCGCTCGCTGCTGCCGTGCTTGCTCACGCCAGCATTTTGACAGTGGATGCCTGCGGTCATCGCGTGTGATCTATTCAAGTTTGTGCGCGCTTACACCATGCTTGTTAATTCATTTAGTAAGCGAATGAGTCCAAGTTCATGCAGTCAATAAAACTACTATCCTTACTTCGCATAGCTCTCTACTAATGTGGTATCGCAATTTATGCTTCGCCTTGGCGAAACTACGAGTTTTTATGTTCTGTATTCAAATCGTCATCGCTTCAACGTTCGAAGCGTCCGGCTTAGTTGGTAGTATAGATAAAAATTAACTTTAAAGGCTGAAAATAATATGCCGGACTAATGATGCGCAAGCTTTGGCACAATATTCAAACGGCTTTAAACATGCATGAATGAAATAACTGGAACCAATGGCGAGTTTTACTTCCCTTAGCCTACGCCTTGATTTTGCAAACATGTATTCTGTGCTCGTTTGGTATTGCGACAATAAGTTACTTAATGGTAGCGTTTCAAATATGTCGCTTATTTTTCTTGCCATAGGTATACACCGATGAGGCAATGCAGAGCTGTACTTTAGTGAGTGTGACCAGAGTCTATATAGTTTCTGTGATAGAACAATATGTAATGGAACGACTTTGCGATAAGCGTGGTTTCTACTCATGTGTGTAACCATCCGCCCTAAAATTCACCTCACATCTTGCGCTTGTGATTCCTATTGCAAGAAATGCTTGGAAATATGAGAACACTCGTGACTCATTTTTTAGCCTGCTTCGATGAGCTTTTGCATCACTTCAACGTCGTTACAATAAAATATGTAGCATCAGTTTGTCTAGTAATTATCTGTCTAGCCCCGTTATCACTTTTCTCTGGCATTGCGACGACTGACCAGTCTTGAAGTTACTTTGTCCCCACTCGCCTCCCATTCATTATGCTATCGCCTCTGCCACGGGCATGTCTTAATAAAGGAAGTCTTTATACACTGGCCACTATGTTGTCCAGAATTTCAGTGTCGCGAAGACAATCTGGTGCATATGTGGGGAGATTGCTATAGGCACTGTGTTCCCATTAAGCAGAGAGGTGCCGCTGGCATGCACTCATTGGTTTAGACTACCACCCCTCTTTAGAAGAAAACACAGCGCAAAAAAAAGACAGGGACAAGAGAGCGACACGCTCTCTCGTGTCCCTGTCTTTTTTGTGCTGTTTTTTTCCAATGGATCACCAATACGCCCAAGCTTCCACGCTAAACCCCTCTTTAGTAGCTTGCCTGGTGCTGCTTTGCTGTAGACCGACAGGTGGCACAGGCACAAAATTCTGCAAGGACGGCAATTTTTAGTGAACAGACTCGTCTTACAAATGTCACAGCCAGGCTCATTGCGAGCCCAATGAAATACTGAGTTAGTGTCCCGGACATGCATCAAAATGTTCTTAACTAGTACAGCCAGTCCAGTGCTGTAAGCCAAGTGTCCCACGTGACGCACACATAAGGAAGAAAAAAGCAGTGATAAGTTCCTGTGAGCATATAAATTGCAATACTCTTTGCACCCAAAAAAACGATATATTTAGCGCCTAGCGGAAGCCTTAGTTGAAGCTGCATCAACCATACCAAAATAGAAATCGTGAAGTTCCGGCCTTTGCAGAAAAAAAACACTATTTTGGGCACTAAGAAGTAAGAAAACAAGAAAGCCATTAGAATTTAGGAAAATATAACTCCACTTTCGATTCTTAGTATTTTTCTTACCAGCTCGAAAAACCGCAAACCTCACGCATGTGCACAAGGTTCACTATGATAATAATTTATCCAAAATTCGGCCTCTAGCAGCGCTACTTGACCTAGTCATGTGAGCTGCTATCTGTTAATAATGCTCACAATTTTATTCAGAAAAGAACAATACTGCAGGCCTGAAAAATGATGGGCTCATTGATTGGCATACTCGAATAAAAGCACCACAGCAATCAGGAAAGAAATTCATGTCATGACATGAATAAATAAGATTTAAGTGAAAAATGACTCGACTCTTTATAAGGTAGCCCGCCAATATGTTCAAATAAAATAATAGCTGACACAAATCAGCTTTTTGTCCTTTTCAGAAATGCCGGAACGGGACATGCGTTAAAGAGGTACTGCCACCAACGGAACCAAATCAGAAGGAAAAAGATCAGAAGGAAGAAAATCAGAACAGCAGCCCAATGACTAACCACGCATCTTGCATTAAATATTTGGATACTTGCGGACTTGTGGAGCGCTAACACACTTGTGATGCGCGTTTTTGTGTAGTTGTACGCTAATAAGTGCTACAAAAAAACTTATGGCAGTAATTTTTGAGTGCTGACTTACTTAATTGTGTATTGAAATTCCACCTACACAATCGCATGTTTGTTTTATACGAAGCGCAACAATAAATATTACTTCCCTTTGACTTCACAATGAGTATTTATTGAGTTATAATTTTAGGAGAATACCTGGCCGATCTGGCTCCATATTTTCAGTTGTACATGGAGTGTTCTACCAGAAGAAAAACGTACCGCAAAATTCTGTTCATGTTCGCATCTTCTTTGCCTAACGGAATGCGTACAATTGGTACGGTGTCTTTCATTGAGGTCAGACCTTGGCCTCCGAAAACAACATCATTTATCCATTCGAGATAATAATATCCATCCCGTAAGCCCTGTCACATTTTTTCAGCCCATGCAGAAAAAAAGCCGGTGTGGTAGCCTAATTAGCACTTATATGGCAGCGCATATAAACTCAAGATCACGAGTTGAATCCAGGCGGCGGTATTCGGTGGCAGCGAAACTGAAACACACTCCGGTTCTGATATTTATGTTCACGGTAAGAATCCGGATCCAGTAAAAACTAAACTGTGTGTCTCATAATCATGTCACAGTTTTGACACGTAAAAGCGTAAAATTTCACAAATACCAAAAAAGAAGGTACCTATATATTTCAGATTTTTTCTAGGGGCGTCAACAAAATGAAGTTGTTCTCGAGTCTGATTTCCCAGAAAAACAGGTTAACCGTTAACCGGTCCAAATTGCCGCTCCTATCGGTATCGCCGTTTAGAGCACTGCACGGACCCGGGTCGGGCAGTCCGAAGCGTTTGTCGGCGGGCTCGGGCTTGAGGCCACGGGCCCGGGCCTGACTCATTGAAGGGCCTAAGTAGGCCTTCGAACACACGCGACCGTTATGCATTCCATGGTTCAATGCATTCTGTGCCAAGCTGAAATGAGACGTGCAAGATGACTGTCATCATCATCACTAGCCTATATTTATGTCCACTGCAGGACGAAGGCCTCTCCCTGCGATCTCCAATTAACCCTGTCTTGCGCTAGCTGATTCCGATTTGCGCCTGCGAATTTCCTAACTTCATCACCCCACCTAGTTTTCTGCCGTCCTGGACTGCGCTTCCCTTCTCTTGGTATCCATTCTGTAGCTCTAATGGTCCATCGGTTATCCATCCTACGCATTACATGGCCTGCCCAGCTCCATTTTTTCGCTTAATGCCAACTACAATATCGGTTATCCCCGTTTGTTCTCAGATCCACCCCGCTCTCTTGACTGTATATCTAATCAGATGACTATATCTTATCAAAGAAAATAGTAAAACAGATGAAGTTCTGTTTTTTAACAGCGGAGCTGTTTGAGCCGGGCCTAATGTGTCCGCTGAATCCAAAATTGTGGGCCGATCCTGGCAGCAGTGCAGAAAGCGTCCAAGCGCAATAGCACATACACCTGTGAACTAGCGAATCTCAGCCTAGCCAATCAATAGCCAATCAATAGCTAATCGATAATGGATGAATATTCAATAAATTCGGATAACTTGGTAGTGCTTAGCCTATGCCAAATACGTGTCCAATATCTTGCAATAGACAATCGATAGCCAATCAATAGCTAATCGATAATCAATCAATAATAAATAAATTCCACGAAATGCTGGGGATGACTTGGTAGTGCTTAGCCTAGCCCAAAAGCCAGGACTAGCTAGGTGCCCATCATCTCCGCTGTCTCTTTAGCATTGCGCCGCCAGTGCAAGCTACGCTAATTTTTTTCTTTTCCGCAAAAACGAACATTGTTTCCGCGTAAGGAAAAATAAATTATACAAAGAACCACTCCTGAAACCATTTCCATGTTACCGCTTTAGCGATCGCACTATTACCAGTTTCGATACTATGGCATTATTTTAGCGCTAAGGCCAGTTACTTTTGTGCTTCAATGCATAAAACAGCGTTTCCCTCAAAACGTTAACTGGAACGCCCGTGCATTTCGTCGGACACTTTGAAAATTAATATATCGAAACGGTTCAGTCCTGAGAATTCATTCCAAGTGGATACGCCTTGCGAACTTAGCGGCTATAATTCGTAGATTGAAAGTTGTGCCGTAACATAATTAAAAAGTTAATTCGCGTAATATGTTAAATATTCAATTAGGCGTTTTGACCATCCATTAAGCCATCCATGTCAGAATTAGCTTGGAACTACATAAAACAATTAGCATCCTTAGAGCGTCGTCGCGTTAATGCGAGCACAAGAAATCCTGAGAGATGGTCAATTCCATACTTCAGAACACTCTATAAGCATCAGTCGTTAATACATAACCTACCATTCACATTGAACAGATACAAAAATGGCGGTAATTTCAGTAAGAAAGCACTCAGCTGAAACTTTGGTCGATTGTAGTGTATGTGATGTTATTATCATTCTGCCTTTGTGTATGGTTCTGACTATATAATGTGAATCCTGCTTCGTTTTCTTAGCAAATGTTGATCTTGTAAATTAAGGTGGTGTTGTATAGGTGGTGTTGCGTTGTTTGTATAGCTAGTATTGTTATTGTAGTGCTGTTTAAAATGCATCCTGTTAAAACTTTTTCCAATTCTGTTAACTCGCCGTGACGCAAATATCCGTTGTCTTTCCGTTCATAGCTATTTCGTCTATGAGGAATTCCAGCGACAGCTGGAAATATATGTGAATTATGGTGCATGTGTGCACACTGTTTGCTGTACTATTGCCTTGCCTGGTCTTTTGGGTCACGTCAAGCTACATCATCATCATCATCATCATCCTCAGCCTATTCATGTCCTCTGCAGGACGAAGGACTCACCCTCAGATCTCCACTTACCCCTGTCTTGCGCTAGCTGATTCCAACTTGCACCTGCAAATTTCCTAACTTCATCATCCCATCTGGTTTTCTGGCGACCTCGACTGCGCTTTCCTTCTCTAGGGATCCATTCTGTAACCCTAATGGTCTACTGGTTATCCATCCTACGCATTACATGGCCTGCCCAGCTACATATGTACATATGTCAAGCTACACATGTAGCTTTTAGTCCAAAATGACCGTCCAGCATGTAAACTGGTCAATAAATTGATTTGATTTGATTGATTTCTTCGGACACATTGAAAATTATTATCTCGAAACTGGTTTAGTCCTGAGAATTCGTTCCAAGTGGATACGCCTTGCGAACTCGGCGGCTATAATTCGTAGATTGAAAGATGTACCATAAATCAAATAATAAAACGATAATTAGCGTAATAATGTTAATTCTTCAATTAGCCGTTTTTATTTCGTGTAAATAATGGCCGCCTCATCGAGTAGTTTAGATCAAAGATTATAATTGCGCTTTCTGCCACAGGCAATCTTTAAAGATTTGGTTCAGCTAAAATGAAACGCCCTGTATATTTGGATGCTAAATGACATCATAGAACCATATCGTATGAATCAAGGTAAGTGCATGCGCACCACCAGAAAAATAGTAGCACAGCCAATGGGCCGGATTACTGATGTTCCTGTGGGAGAAACAAAGATTTCGGCCTTTTATTGTATATATACTGCAGCTTATTAAGCCTCTAGAAGGTGAGGCTGACAGATACGGTACAATCTGTAAGTAAAAAAAATTTTTTTTTCTTACAGGCCGGGCCTGGTCATGCACACGCGGGCCCTAGCTAAGCTTAGTAATGAACGCCCGGGCCCGGGCCGGGCCCGGGCTCAGTAACACGGGCCCGGGTCGGGCCCGGGCTTGTTACCACGGGGTGTTACTTGGAACCACGGGGTGTTCCCGTGGTGTTACTGAGCCCGGGCCCGGGCCGGGCCCAGGCTGGTCTCGGTCATGTACGCCCGGGCCCGGGCCGGGCTCGTACTTTGTATTACGGGCCCGGGCTGGGCTCGGGCCTCGTAAAGCGGGCCCGGGCCGGGCTCGGGCCGAAAAATCAGGCTCGTGCAGTGCTCTATCGCCGTTCATACCGTTCCTAAGCCACTTAATACATAAATCAATATATATCCGCCTATGTATATATCCATCACCCGTACTCCGTGGAGGTATGCGCCATTGCACTTGTACCCTTTCTACACTCTGACCAGCATCGGCCCACATTATTGGTCTATGTCACCGGATACGATCCGCCAGATCCTAGCCCTATGCAGCTTCGCTGTAAAAAAACTGCTGGCTCTCGCGTAATCGAGAGTAGATGTAAGAATGAAATCACTACTACATGGCATCTTTTACTGCCTGTGGTGCCGCTGTCTTCAACCGCTTTTCTTCTTGCGACAGTGCTGCGCGCTCAGCGTCTGTCGCTACTTTTTCTCCGTTAAGAACTTTAAGTCGCTTTCACAGCAAGCATGGATGACGGCTGGCATCTTGCTGAATTTCTATGTACATGCATAATGTCTGAAACCTTTCAGCGGTAGCAATATAATGATTTCTAGGCGTTACAAGAGAATATTTACAAAAGCTTTTTTTTTTAAAGGTAAATAATTTTGAAGCAGCCGCTGGTATATATTGCGATGGGGAGTGTGCTTCTTACTGCCTTCTTCGTTTACTCTTTGTAAAACCTTTTATGAGATTCCACGTCTATAATTCTACATTTCTATGCAAAAGCTGGCCCAGTATGAGATATGAAATGCAATCTATTAATATGTGCGTCAGTACCTTCTGTTGTCTTTACGACACAGTTTTGGCACCTTTGGTAAGTGTGGCACGGTGAGGTGTACGGTGCCTGTTCGCAAGTGAGCACTTCAAAATGCAGGAAAGATTACCTAATAAACATGATAAGGCAACCTGCACAGTGTTTTGCAGCAAATACAAGGCCTTATTTCCCAGTATTACCATCCACGATGTTACCCTTTATTCATTACCTGACGGTTTAAGTGTTTTACATACAGTTAGGTGCTCATGGCAAGGTTAAGCTGAATATGCGAGTTGATTGTGGGCACAAAATCATTCGACGGAGTGGCGCAGTGGACCGTAAGATCGTGCTAGATCGCATTTTACAATCACAGTGGCGCCGCGCCGCTCATGATCTGAAATTGCTCATGTTGTGCGCCTTGAGCCGTTCTACCAGCACTAATAAACTTTTGGAGTTTGTTGCTTTTTTACTCGCTTCTTCTTTACTCGCTGTGCTTTTTTTTTCCGCTCTAATGTTGTGTTTGTAGCACCACGACGACCCTATTTAAAAGGGGGGCATTGAAGTAAACACGGTTTTCAACAGCGGCGGACGAGCGTGGCCATGTTTGATCACGTGATCGCGCCGGCATGAGAGGCTCTGCGTTGAAGTCCATCGACGCTATCGTACAGCTGTATTCGCATGCGCGACGGTGCGGCAAGATTTCCAGATACTGTCCACCGATGGAAAACAGCTGCATGGATGACAAAAAGCTCGGACCCATGGTTAAATGAACATTTAAGTAAATCATTGTCTGTATTTTAACGTTATATGTGATCGCACCGCAATACCCTAGCTCTCCATCATCGTGCATGAGCGCCCCTCCATCAAGCCGAGTGATTCAAGCTCATGAAGGCTTCTTCTGCGCCGTTCACGCCATCAATTAGTTTTTACAGCCAAGCTGTCTATGGTTACGAGCTGAGGTTTTCTGGCGTCCACGCGGGCAAACTATAATCATCAGCAAGACTCGAGTGTTGTCGTCTTCTTCCAAAGCTAGCTTGTTGGCGCCCCTCAGCGCAACCACTCTTGTTCCACTGGTGCCACTGTGCTCTTGTGCCACTGCTAAAGCCTTCGCCATCGTCGTCTTATTCCCCAGCTGGCTCCGTTTTTGCTAGTCATTTCAGCGTGGAATTTCCCTTCTCTTCTGTCATCGTAATAGGGACGCCACGTTTACGGTGGTATGAGCCATTGCTTAAAGGTGTATGAACCATTGATTGCCTTAAGTGACGGATAGATTTGATAACAGAGGTGATATGCGATTGTGCGCGCGTAACTATTGTCACAATGACCACCGATCAGGTACCTTTGTTCAAAATTCTGTCTCACTTATCTGTCGTGCAATAAACAGCCTCGCTGGTTATCCACAGCGTGGAATCTCTCATTAATTTGTGTGTGTGTGTGCTCAGTGCGGTATTAACGCGAAAGCGTTTAGGGCCCCGTGTCGCAAAACATCCGGTGTCGGCATCGGCATTGGCGCCCGCGGCCGAGAAAATAAGCGCCAACCACGCAGGCCCTCCAAATATATTTTACCACTTATGTTGCTCACACTTCGTCTTGCATTCGTTACAAAGTTATTCCACGGAACTTTGACACTGACAACCCACAAACAATTTCCATGTGAATGGAATGGAATGTCGCGCTTATTTAATTATATGCCCTTATGCCTGTTTATTGTAAACCATTGTCTTGTCTGAAAGCATGTACTCGCCTTACTTGGTTTATATTTATTTGTTTTGCTATTTGTACATTTATCAAATGTATAACCACCCTGCTAAAACCCTATGTTAGGGTTGCAGTATTCATAAATAAATAAAATAAATAAATAAATGAAACTCAACACCGATAGCGCATGCCTTTTATGCTTAATCTTCTCCGACTGCAATATAAAGGTGCAAACAATAAAAGAAGGCCGGCCCACGAAAGAGGCCGCGTTCATACCAGAAAGCGCGCCTTCGTGCATAGTGTTCACCGCCATCGTTTCCCGGTAAACATTACGGTTATATAAGCTGCATTTGTCGGGAAGTGTGAGAAACAGTCAATGATCACTGAATGCTATCGCGTTCTACTCTTGAAGGCGAAGCTTAAGCGTCCTCCAAATTTTTAAGCTACGATCCGTTTGAAGTGATTGCCCAGTCTCACGCGCTTTGCTCGACGGCCTCGAAGTTGTATGCTTGAGCGTCGAGTGAAAAATCATGTCCGCTTATGCGTTGATATGTCAGTCGATGGTATTTTAGTTTCCAACATATGTTAAGGTAAGCGTTTGCTTCGGTACTGGTGCAATGATCTCTGCAGAATCCACGCGGGCGGCGGGGACGCAATAATTACCCGTAGTTGACTTCAAAGGTGCAGATTGCCTTTGTTGAATGTATTACCTGGATGCCCGCAAACCGGTGTTGTTCAATTTAAAATCCCTGCGGCACGGGCACTTTCGATCGCCGTCGAAAATACGAACTCGATCTAGGCTCGATGGCGAACAAAAGTGCCCATGTAACAGGGGCCCAATTTTCGCTGTAATTCGAGCGTTTCATAAATGATAGCTTGAGTTTCAACCTTTCAAACTTTTCGTAGGAGAGCAACACCACCTCAGTAACCAAATCAATATTTATTATTTATGGCACTCTGAAACTATAATTTAGAAATCAAAACGATTGATCAGTTCGATATCAGACTACATCTAACGGGTTATTTTACTTCTTTCATATATCTGCAGACGTCTCGCGCAGTAAATAAAAATTTGCTTTTGGTAATTGTTTTATTGTGACATCAATTATAGGGATACTTCAAGCCGATTTCTGCCATCGGCATCGCTGTCGTCGTTAGATTCCATATAAAGACTAAGGTTGATAAAATCGTTGCCGCGCGCCGTATGTGCGAGTGAATGCGTACGGGCGACGCGCGCTATCACCAAGAGTGAACGAACGGCGGTGAGGAAACGCGACTTCCGTCGCGCGAGAGGCCATGGTAGTGAGGGTATGAGTGAGGGTAGGG
>NC_051156.1:92017623-92044716 GCF_013339745.2 Dermacentor silvarum | reverse complement strand
GTAGGCGGCACTGACATCTGGTTTTGATAGATGCCTTAATAAAGTCAAGTCTGTTTGTTCTGTTGTAGTGGCGGAACCAGCTAAATTGAAATTATGTTGGGAAGTGGTCACTTCCATGAGTTTCTACATCCGTGGACCAACATGCAGTTGACAGAAGGCTTCTGGACACAAAAGTAAGGTCAAGGCAGCTGCTGTAAGAAGTTCCACGAATGAATGTAGGTAACCCGTCGTTGAGCACACTTAGTCCCTGATTACACATGAAGTCGGCCAAATCTCTGCCACGACAGTTCACTACAGTGCTACCCCAAAGAATGATGTGCGGGAAAGTCACCAATAACAACATGCGGACCTCGTGCGGTTTGCAGCACCGACATCAACTACGAGAAGTCAATCTTCGCTCTTGGATGGATGTATCCTCCAATTACAGAGAACGTTCGCCTTTTGTGTGTCATAGTCAGGCATACGTAATCATTGGTAGTACGCGGCATGATGTCATGCCTAAAGTACGTGAGATCGCGGCGTATACAAACTACTACTTTGCTTGCACGTTGGTCGCTGCGAGACCATTCTTGGATATACCCAGAGATCCGGAACGTGGAATACATGTTTGGGTTGCATATAACAATAACTGTAAATTGGTACTTAAACAAACGCTGTCTGAAATCCGGCAGACGACCACGTAGACCTCTGGCGTTCCATTGCATAACAAGCGACTGACGTATGCGTTCCTCAAACATCAATGCCATATTCGCTTATTGAATACCCACTAGAAGTGGCTCCAACACCTCAAGTAGCTGTACAGCAGCCTTAGCAGGTGGGCTGTTTAGGCTGCCAAGGATCTTGCGCATCGAACCCATCAAATTTTTAACATAGCCTTGACGTCAACATCATCCATCTTTCGATTCTCTTCATTGCAAGCAGCAGCTTTGTGCGATGGGGGTGTACACGTGGGTCTCGATGGTAACGATGGCCATTCTGCCTCCGATGTATTCGGGGCTAATGACTGGTGACCATGCACTTTCGCGTTCTGCAAGGGCATTGAAGTACGCGTGTCTTCATTTCTGGCCAGCAAGATCGGGCGAGGAGGTGATGAAGACTGTACTTTGGGTGTTGGTTTTTCTACTTGATGAGCACTGCTGCTTCGTCGGCGTCGGTGTCATGAACGACGCTTACGGCGCTGGACAGCCCTTGCAGCTTCTCTGTGTGTGGAACAGTCTCTAACCATCTTCTTCATGATACTTATTTCGTTCCTCATCTTGGGACATTCCTTTGATGTAGCATCATGGGCGCCCGAACAGTTTGGACATTTTGCAGCAACGCTGCAGTTATCTTCGTGAGATCCACCGCATCGTTTGCATGTTACCACACCTTTGCAAACTGCACTTACATGCCCGAATTTTAAGCATTTATGACATTGTAGAGGCCTCGGTACCTAAGGACGTACCGAATGCCTCACGTATCCAACCTTGACGTGTGTAGGCAAGGTGTAGGCAAACTATGGGCAGTGAGCCTGCCAGAGATTTTGTGGATTTCTGCCTTAATTTCAATTTAACTCAACTTGTTATCAGAACCTACACGCGTTGCACTAAGCACTTCTAGCATCTTAGATCTCATCCTAACCAGCAATCCGGAAAGCTTATCATCAAGTAGCATATCTACCTGAAGTCAGCGATCATAAAGTAATTCACGCCACATTTTCGTTTCAACCCGTAAGACGTGATTTAGTCAGCAAAACAATCCGCCTGTACAATAAAGGTAATTATGATGCCATTAATAGTGATCTGAGCGCATTCTTCCTATGTTCGTGAGGTTATGTTCTACGCGCTCTACAAATGAAAACTGGGTAATATTTATAAAACAGCTAGGTGATCTCGTTGACAAGTTTATACCGAGAATAACGTTCCGCGGAACCGTAACAAGCCATGGTTCACTAAAACTCTTAAGCGACTTGAAAACAAAAGAAAACGTCTCTTCCGCTCAGCCAAACTAAACGGACACCCCTCTGCTTGGGGGAAATATTTTGTGGCCGAAGACGCTTATCTGAGGGCTATACGGAATGCTAAATTCTCCTTTTTCCACCGATGAACTGCCTAAAAATGCTTACAAACAGCCTTCGACAATTTTGGCAAATAATAAACCCTCAGGAGGCGCGCATGATCAGCGTGTTAAATGCACATGGCGAAGTAGTCAGCGACAGCGAGTGTGCTGACATTTTTATGCCGCCTTTTTCTCTGTATTTACTAACGAGACTTCACTCCAGATCTTCCCACATCTACTGACATATCTGCGTTTATGCCACCAATTATATTCTCGGCAGAAGGAATCACCTCGATCATTGATAACGTCAAGCTTTCATCGTCAGCAGGTGTAGATGATATCAATTCCAAACTCTTAAAAATATTAAATATGTATCTGCTGCGTACCTAACTTTGTTGTTTTCGCAGTCACTCTCTACAGGCATCTTACCATCCGACTGGAAAGTGGGCAAGGTCGTTCCAGTCTTCAAGTCGGGCAATAGAGAAACCCCATTAAATTATCGTCCGATATCATTAACTAGTGTCCCTGCAAAATCATGGAACACGTCATATACTCGCATATCATGAACTTCTTAGACTCAATCTGTTTTTTCACCCTTGTCAGCACGGATTTCGAAAAGGCTATTCTTGCGAAACGCAGTTGGCAATTTTCCTTCACGACCTGCATGTTAACCTTGACAGTAACCTTCAGACTGATGCCATATTCCTAGATTTTGCAAAAGCATTTGATACAGTTCCTCATAAACGTTTGCTGCTAACATTATCTCAGTTAAATTTACACCCCGACGTACTAAAGTGGATAGAAGCATTCCTGACTACCGCTCTCAGTTTGTTTTCGTTAATAACCATTCTTCTAGCAGACTCCGCGTAACAGGCGTCCCGCAGGGATCCGTCTTAGGACCGCTTCTTTTTCTAATTTACATTAATGATCTACCAACACAGGTATCATGTAACATTCGTATGTTTGCAGATGATTGTGTAATCTACCGCAGAGTTACCAACACATTTGACCACACATTAATTCAGAACGATCTCAATAATGTACAAGAATGGTGTAATCGCTTGCTAATGAACCTAAATCCTAACAAATGTAAACTCGTGTCTTTCACTCGCTGCCGTAACCCCCTCACATTTACCTATTCCATTGCTGATGTTCCAATAGAATCAGTCCAATCATTCAAATATCTTGGTGTCACTCTATCTTGTGATCTGTCCTGGCGCTTGCACACTACTAACATCATCTCATCAGCCAATAGATCACTGGGATTTCTTAGGCGACATTTACGTCATACCTCACAACAAGTAAAAGCGTTGGCCTATAAATCATTTGTAAGATCGAAACTTGAGTATGCATCTCCCATCTGGAACCCGCATCAGAATTATATCATAAATTCACTCGAAGCTGTACAAAATCGTGCTACTAGGTTTATTCATTCTTCATATTCGTACGATATCAGCATTTCATCGATGAAAGCGGAATCTGGCTTGGAAGCTCTTTCTTTCCGTCGACAGGTTGCCACCCTCTCTCTCTTCCGTTCATTTTTTTTACAGCTCCCTAAATCACCCACCGTACATCACGCCACCTTCATACATATCTCATCGCACCGGTCATCCGCTTCAAGTTGCACGCGCACGTGCCCGGACCACCACTTTTCAAGCATCATTTTTTATTCGAGCATCAAGGGACTGGAACGGCCTTCCACACGCCATCGCAGCCATCACAAGCCCATCTGCCTTTACCGAAGCTGATATCACATATCTCAAAACGAACGCCTGTATTTAATGTCTATTATTTTTTTTTATTTTTTTTAACCACCCCTTATGTAATACCCCTCCAATGGGGTCTTTAAGGTATTAAAGTGAAGTGAAGTGAAGTCTCCGACTGAAACACTACTTTCACACATCGGGACCATCCAAAGCGGTGAAAGCCAAGTACAGGAGCCGACGATGAGAGCAATTTTTCAAGGCTGGAGTCAGCAATGTCTTCGTCCACATCGTAGATGACGCCTGTTGTAGTTTCCTTGTCATACGCGAAGAATGCGCGGACCGGAATGTTGCCCAACTGACCAATTGCTTTTAGTGTGTCCAGTATGGTCTTTGTATTGACTTCCACAGACAGGATGTTCTTTTGAGCATTTATACGTATCTGTTCAACTTGCCCAGGGGCGACAAGTTCTAAATACTCCGTCAAGCTCTGCCTATTCAGAGAGTTCAAGATGTCTGTCGTCGTTGTTGGTACATACGAGATTCTGTATGACCGCATGCCACTCGCCTTTATCGGTGGCTGTCGACCGGTCGGTGATGTCCTTCTGATCTTCCTCTTCAAACGGCGGCTTGAGACAACGGTGAAGTCGCTATCCGAGGCCATATCTTCAGTGGAATAGCCATCGGAAGTATCAATGTCAACGACGCTGGGGCCGAAGCGGTCACTCGCATCGGAGGCACAATGATGTGGTCGTCCAGGGCCCAATTGCTGGGAGGGGATTTTATCCCCCATCCTAAGGGGGATAAAACCCCCAGTGTTCTTGTCTCTGATTGCAGAAATCACGAGAAAATCGCAGGGATACACTGAGAGATCGGAGCTGAGGCAGATCACTACGATCACTTCTTCCTGTTGCAGAAAGAGCAGCTGTAGAGTTAATAGCGTGCGATATAACTGATGTGGCCATATTTTCTGCTAGCACATTCCCCCCAATACCTGTATGGCCAGGCACCCAGCATATAATGGCATGCTGGTTAGATAAATACGCTTTACACAGCGGAATAGAGCTCAATGACTACAGGATTTTTGTGTTTACAGAGTGACTTCAAGGCGTTTCAGAAGCTTTGATCGTCTGTAAATATAATAGTGCTTTGAAGTTTTGATTTCTTTATATGCATTACATCTGACAATAGTGCGTAGGCCTCAACCATAAAGGTACTTGTTCCCGGGTGCAGTGTATATATATATATATATATATATATACATGGGTGTGTGTGTATGTGTGTGTGTGTAATTAACGAAGTAATTCCGTACAGTAATCATGCAGTAGCCTTTGATGATGATCTTCTCATGTACACCCGTGAACAAAAGTATACGGACCAGGGGTTCTGCGATAAAGCCGATTTTTTCCTGTGCCTGTGAACACAACTTGCAATTGAGGACCGTAGTCCAAACTTCGCATTGCGAACTATGCAGTGTACCCAATAATCCCAGTTTATGCTTATTAATTACACAGAAGTTGAGTTTTTTTGGCAACCCTGTGGTCCGTATAATTTTGCTCACGGGTGTGCATAGTTGGTACTAAGCTTGTGCCTTGGTACCTAGACATGTAATCCTTTTTTCCCAGATACGATTAAATAAAAATTCACCAGCCCTTCCCCTGTCGAGAAAATGGGGGTAAGCGAATCCCATCGTGTGTGAAACTGACCTAAAACTTTTCCTTCCCTGTCTTAGTACTTGTCCTTCCCTTTCCTTCTACTTTTCCTTCCCTTCCGTGCAACGTTTTCTTCCGTTGCGTTGTACGATTCTCTGCTCGTCGCTGTCCTCGCTTGCATTCGATGTCTTGAGTTTGCTCGGCGCCGTAGTCAGCAGCATTCACCCGCCATTGCCGCTTGCGATTCTTCGAAAATAAATTTCTTCGAAATTGAATCGGTCCGTCACGTAAGACAATGAATGGGTCATACCCCCTTAAGCAGTGGTCATACCCCCGTACACCCATCGTGGTTGCTCAGTGGCTATGGTGTTGGGCTGCTGAGCACGAGGTTGCGGGATCGAATCCCCGCCACGGCGGCCGCATTTCGATGGGGGCGAAATGCGAAAACACCCGTGTACTTAGATTTAGGTGCACGTTAAGGAACCCCAAGTGGTCCAAATTTCCGGAGTCTCCCACTACGGCGTGCCTTATGATCAGATCGTGGTTTTGGCACGTAAAACCCCATAATTTAATTTTTAATACCCCCGTGAACGCGGCCTCCCAATTACGATGACAGAAGAGATGTGAACGCTGGAATGATTAGCGGCAACGGCGCCAGCTGTGGCAGAAGACGACGACTACGAACGTGGGAGCAGTGGCACGAGCAAGAGTGCACCCCGAGGGGCGCCAACGAGCCAGGCGCGGAAGAAGACGACGACGCTCGAGTCAATAGACAGTTTTAGCAGAGCGCCGCTTAAGTTCCGATCCGCTCAGACTTCACGCTCTGAGATACTGCAGGGAACTGCATAGATTTCGCATTTGATAAGCGCGTCTTGTCGAGACGCGAGCGACGCGTTATCAACTCGGCTGCAAAACGACGAAGAGGTCAAGTAGACACCCTGTCACGCTCCGCTCAGTCGGCTTTGTAGCGGAGCGAGGGATGCGGTCTTCGTTCCGCTGACGGTATGAGCGTTGTGCGCAAGCGCAATAGCGTTCCCGCTACGCGGCTGTGTGGCATTTGCTAGCATATGCCGGTCTGATCGGTGCGGACATCAAGCGCTCAGCTAAAACACTCTAATGCTGATAATGATACCGCCTACACCGCGTACACCGACCCCGACACAAGTGAGCCTATAAAGCTTCGCCGAAAAACACAACCATGTGTGGGATGGTACTCTTCAGATCGTAGAGTCACAAAGCACTAAACATTTGCAGCTGCAGAAAGCATTTGTCCATTGTGCCACTTTGACGGCAGGATGTGAATGTTACCTCCATTCATTTTTATTGCAAACTTAAGCATCACACTGCTACAGTCAAGAGAAAAGCTGCATGCATTCAGCCATCAGCACGGTAATACTTAACAGCCTAACGATAACATTATTTTGCGGTTCTTTCATTATATCCAAGATCACACTAACACATACATCTTTTTTTGTCCTCAATCCACTCAAACAAGTGCCAGAAAAGCCAGACCTGGAAGATGTTACGTTGAATATTTTGGCACGCCCGTATTTCATCTCATCATGGTGTCATTTTATTACCGTGCCGAAGCGAACAAAAATAATTCACATCTTAAAACCCCCGGTGACTTCAAGCACAGTTCCCGTGATGTAGGAACTCGTTGTGGGCGAGCACAGGAACTTGATGGCCTCTGCTATCTCCATTGGCTGGGCGGTCCTCTTGAGCGGTGTGTTCGCTACAACTCTTGCCTTGCTGCTTTCACCAGCGTCTTCCATCATGGCGGTCTCCACCCATCCGGGTATGACTACGTTGCAGCGGATACCGTGCTTCGCCAGTTCCAACGCTGCCGACTTGGTCAGCGCCACGACGCCGGCCTTGGCAGCGGCGTACGCGCACGACGGCATAGAGCCGCACTTGGCTGCAAGGCTGGATATGTTGACGATGGCTCCTCTCCATTCAGACAGCGGTGTTCCAGAACGCAGCATATCACGACTAGCTGCCCGGGTCACCAGGAAGGCACCCTGAAAACACCACAAGCAAGTTTTACGTTCCCTTCCACGTATCACAGAGCTCACAGTAATTTTCATAGTTCTCACGACGCACTCTGGCGGCACTAATTCAGCCAAGATACACAATGCGGATTTCCCTCTTTAGTTGCCCTCAATACTTGAGTAACATTGAATTGAATGATTGACCCATTGCCTTTTTTCCTTAAAAAAAGTGTCTTACTCATTGTGGCGTGTTCAACCACTGGGAGACCCCATACACTTTTGCCTCTTTCAGTCTTAAAAAATATAAAACACGACCCCACTCACCTGCACAATAATCACTATTTCCCGGCTGATTTGCATATAAAGTGAGTAAGTGCGCAGATCCTACCCACAGCTGGAATCAACGTTATGCCAAGCATTTTGCGGCCCATCTAACCTCGTTCGGGAGTGCGCAAATCGTAATCAAATGACATGACACTTAAGACGAGCAAACGTGTGTTTGCGTGCCTGCGTGTGTGTCAGTGGCAGCGATAAGAAATCGTTACGATGACGTCAGTAGGACGAAGACGGTGACGACAATAGCTTTTCACTGACTGAGCGTGATGAGAGGCTCGGCTTGAGGTCCAAGGCTCTGTGACAGTTTGTGTGGGACCTTTTGCGCATCCGTTCTCTCATCCGACGCGACGAACTGCTCAAGACAGTTCCCTACCCACCGCTGGAAAAGGCAAGGTATTCTTCGCACTAATAGTCAATTTACAAGGAATCATTTTGAAACGAGAACGTTTACTCCGGAGTCAAGATACTTCGCATTAGCTTCGCCGACCGATGTCTCACCTTAAGTTCCACCCGGATAATGTCATCGAAGAGCTCATCCGTGCACTGGGAGAGTGGTGCCGTGCGCAAAATACCAGCACAGTGGACGACTATGCTCAGTGGCTCGGAGAACGCACTCCTGATGCCATTGAAGAGCTGCTCCACGGACAACGGTTCACCAACGTCAACGTACAAGGCCTGGTGCTTGGCCTCACCTGCGCACAATGTGTTAGCTGTGACGTGCGCGGCAGAAGGAGTACCTTGTACTACAAGGAGAGCTACGCCTTTGCTGTTTTCAATGAATCACTTAGTTTCACGCGAAAATGGCCGCACACCGTCGCGTCACGCCCTCACCTTCGAGTAGTAAGAATTCGTTTGCTTCCGTCTTCAACTTTCATGAATTTTTCTTTGGGGTCTCGTCAAAGCTAAAACGACTCAGAAGAACAACAGCAAATACACAGGTCCTGATGCCACACTTGAGCGAGTGGAATGTGTTAGCGCTAAGATTGCCTATCATTTGACGGTTTTCAGACGACTCTTAATCTATGCATGGCTACCCGTGAACGCTTTACCTGTGTCAATTTGTTTCTATATCTCCGCTTTCCTTCTCAATTTCTCTCTCTCTCTCTTCCTTTTTACGTATTTTAAATATCTGCAGGCTGAATACGCCATCAAAACGCTGTTTATGGTACTGCACTTCGCGCATGCCTTCGCAGCCCCAGTACAGCATGCAGCCACAGGAAACTTTAGGTACCGTGTTCTACCAGCCTACTATGCCGAAAAAGTGCAGATTCGACGCACATGTTCGAACCAATGCGAAGCGAAGCTTTATTGAAACCGGTAAATAAGTGCGATGCAACTAATCGCTATGCATACAAGTGCGTTTAGTCTTAACATAGGCGATGTTTAATCTCATGTAATATTCATGTTGATTCGCCGCAAAAGTCACAACAATCGCACCCAGTTTTCATATTTATGCACTACAGCGCTCAAAGACTACTCTTAAATGCAAGCATTAAATCATGCGGGCGCAGTCTTGAGACGTCTACACTGTGACGTCACGACAACGAAGACAATATATATTGCTTACTGAAGAATGAATGGTGATGACTGGTGTATGCACAGAGTAGTACGACACACATCTGGCTACATACTTAATGACTCTGCATCTCTTGTGTCACAGCGGCACGTAACCATTTTGGAAGGATGGCCAAGAATGGGCACACACCCAATGGCTAAATTAGAGAAAATCGACTTAATCAAATATTTGGTTTAATATGCTGCGGTATTCAAGTAACAGGTCTGTGTGTTTTGAAGAAACTTATGAACCGGTTTTGTACATGTTTTGTGCAGCGATTATTTTTCTATTGCACAGAAAAGAGGTCTGCTTCTACTAGAACTACATTGCGGGTTACGATAGCGGGGTTATATAAGCAAACCTATTATCTGGAGCTCGCATAATATCTGGAGCTTGCATTCGGCTCCAGCGCACATATAACGTTTGTCGCACGCTAAATGTGTTATTGGAAGTCTGGCGTACATTCGGGATGTGTACATGGCACAGAATGAACGCAACGCAGTGAGTAATGTTGCCCTAATTCATTGTCTGCCTGAAGAGGGGGGAGGGGAGGGGATTACTGCAGCTGTATTAGGAATTCTGACATATTGGGTTTTAAAGAGTTTTATATTCGGACTATGAATTGAAATGCCAGAAAGATGAAATAAATAAAGAAATGGTGAGCTTAGCCCCAAGGCATAGCATTCACAACGTCAGGAAGGTATAGCGTTGTACTAAAGGTGCCACAGAATGCTGACGCGATGACGAGGGTGCCAGTGCCGTTGCAGGTGTCTGAACTTCAATGGTACACTAAATGAGACCAAGGGACAATTATCGGCAATCGTCAGCGTCCTCAAAAAGGATTACATAATATATTTACCTTGAAGTTAACCATGGTGCTCACAGCTGCTCATCAGGAACGCGGATGTGTCTGTGGTAACAAAGCTTATGCCAGCAGCGAAAGCGAGAACGCTGCCCTCTCTTACAAAAACGCGTTTAAATGTTTCATGGGCTGTCTATAGACTTCTTGTAGACAAGATTTCTTGTTTGTAGCTTCGTTCTAAACAATACTTCTAGACTATTTGTAGGCAAACGATTCATAAGGTGCATATTCCTTTTTGTTCACTCGTAGTCTATAGGCAATAAACGACAACGTTCTTTTTTTTGTTTACCCCCACTTTTATAAAGCCAATAGACAAAAGTCGACAATGTATTTATTGCTTTTTGACACTTCTCTGGCTATAAATGCTCCATAAGCAAAACTCGTTAAGTGGTCTACCTATTTTTGTCCATTTGCAACTGTATAAACAAGAAAGTCCATGTTTTAGGTCGATTCCCCGATTACTGAATATCTACAGACAAAAGCTGTTAAGCTTCTGACCATTTCATCTTTGTCAATCAATTACGCTTTCCCAATCAGGAGTTTACCAAGCAATTCCAAGTTCAAGGTTCTGCTCGCATAATTTCATCGCGGCATATGCTCGTTTTGAACATAACTCGTGGTCGAACCATTGACTGGGATGACATTCAAAGTTATTTTCACTTGCGAACCACATCAATGCCAGTTTCCAAGCGTGATTGAGTGCCCGACGCTGTAGTACACTTATCGCTTCAGTTCTACTAGCGGATCGCTTCAGTTCTACTAGCGGTCCATAGATTGTCTATAGCAGTTAGGCTCGGCCGATTCTGGTGACGATGGTGGTGACTTGGTTGCGCCAATTCCGATAGCAGTGCATATGTGTCCTCATACAATGTATTAATGTCGTTTAGTGCAGTTGTACCACCCCGAAGAATACTAGAAAGTTTCGATAGGAAGTGTAAGATTTGCATCATACATTCTTCAGAATATATCCTGTGTGGCTGGGACATATACAGCTAGCTTTATGCATTTTGAAGAATTGTGTATGGTTTCTTATACATAGCCCCAGTGAAGCAGTGGGACGTCACGAATGGCCATAATCGCTGTAGCGAGCCGCCCGTATGCCGGTTGCGTTAAAGTGTGATGAATAAAAAAAACATTGTAAAAGTCATATGGTTTCACGTCTGCTTGCCGTCTATGGGCACCGTTCACTGTTCAGATGACGTTACGACATTTTATGTTTCGCCCCAGTATTGCCGACGCCGGCCGCTAGAGAGGCGATGAAAATGATACGCCACTCCGAACGACAACGGCTTCCTTATCGTCGCTCGTTTGAGAGGTATGCCCTGTGCTTTGACGATATCAAGCTCAGAATTGTTCCCGCTGCTCATATCGATTGCGAACGCGTGCTATCATATGCAGACCATGCGCACTCTGATATTTCCACAACTCAGTCTTCTTTCGTGATAAGCGATCGAAAGTATCACGGCGAATGTATACAACGTCTCTCCAGTTTTGCTGGTTTTGACACTGGCCGTCCCAAAGCTTCACTTGTAGTGGCGCATAGATCGGGCGCAAACTGCAATGCACGGTGCCTATACATTGCCAGTGCAGAAAAGTCGTAATGCTGGGCTGGTCCTGAAGACAATTTAATAAAAGCGGAGGTACCAGATATTGACACGTATACATGTTTATTTAGGTGCACGTTAAAGAACCCCAGGTAGTCGAAATTTCCGGAGTCTCCCACTACGGCGTGCCTCATAATCAGGTCGTGGTTTTGGCCCGTAAAACCCCATAATCTAATCCAATTTTCACGAGAACCAGATGCCAAGCAGGCGTCGAGTTGACATCAGAGATACACGTAATGTTCCTAGGTGACGACGCAGAATTTGTATGATAGTCTGCGATTGACTGATGCCACGCATGTGGTGCGCACGACAGGTTATGTGTTGTCTCAATCTGGGGAAGTACTTTTCACATTGCAATCACATCTTAGCTGCATAGCTAACATCGGCTTATTTCATGCAATAGACTGATATCCTGAGCTATACACTCATCAAAGGGTTTCTTTCATATTAAATATGCGTCAAACCAACCGAGCACGTCCAGCCTAGCTTCCCTGACGGTATGCCTGTGCGACAGACCATATGTGTACGTCGGTGCGGGGTTGACTGCTATGTCATTTCACCAGGCTTACAGAAAGAAAACTCGGAGGCGATTACGGTACTTCCTAATGCAAATTTTGAGCTCAGATGTCTAGGTCTTTTGAATTCGCGATATATTGTGTCAAAGAATTTGATTCCGAACGATAGGGTCCCTTCGGCGGCGGCGCTAAGCCTCTGCTCGGGCAGCTCGTTTAGCAGCAGCGCAGATGAATTTCCACCAGTTGCGTCACTCATTGTTCAGAACGACAGCGTGAACATGGGAACGCGTGGCTCGCGCTGAACGCATTCTCTAGAGGCGGCGGCGCAGGCGAAGTAGCGCAATAGCAGTTGGTCCGAAGCCCACGCCAGCGTTTTGTTTCCATATGCGCTCGCCGCATACCTGATCGCCGCCGTTGAGCATGTCTCGTGCGGCAGTCTGCTTTCCGCCTCATCCTTTCAACATACACACTTCCTCTGCTTTCCTCCTCGCAGTTGTCGCTATCGCCATATTTCTACCCCCGCTGCGCTCCGCGTTCGCTCTTTCATCCTTCGCTGAACTCGTTCACTCGGTTACGACGCACGCTTACGCTCAACGCAGGAACGGGCGCGCAGGAGCTGCGCTCTAATATGCACTAACGTGTGGAAATTCATTTGATGGTACGCTGTAAGAGATTTGTTCTAGAAATACACGTCGTTAGCGATGATTCAGGCACACGTAATAAAAGCACTGAAGGTTGTGTCTAAAGGCATTTACAAACAGTGCATTCACCCACCTAGACGCTCCGGGCGAGAGTTCACAGGACGGCATTAAAGCAGCGCGGACACTTGCATTTTCTCCCTAAATGACAAACGCGTTGAAAATGGAATAAGGAAAGCTCTCTCACTCGCAAGAAGAGTGAGAGAGCGAGATAGAAAGAAAAAAAAAACACCCAAGCACCAGCGAAGCTGAAACGTGAGGCCCCGGTGTTTAGCAATGGGTTAATCCCGACGCTGTATTGAAGCGTTTCTCAATTTTTGGTTACATGTTTGTGTTTCTAGTGGAGCGCAAGCGCCAATGGCGGGCGGATGCTGCTAACCACGACCACAGAGCTACCCGAGATATCGAACGCATGAGACAACGGCGAGTCAGGATGTGGCGTTGCGGGGAGAGCAGCGTTAGGGAGCCTAAAACGGTGTTGCATGTAGGCTCCGTAAGCAGCGTCAACGTGGCAATTGCGGGAACGCAATCGCCGGGGCCAACGCCCGCTTTTGGCGGGAGTTTCTCGAGCGGCCCTTTGGCTTCGGCTGCGACGAAACGTCCACGTAGAAATCTCGAAGTGGAACGCAAGCGCCAATGGCGGGCGGATGCTGCTAACCGTGACGCCGAGCTAACTCGAGATATCGAAGGCATGCGACAATGGCGAGCCGAGGAGACGGCGTTGCGGGCAGAGCAGCGTCAACGTGGCAATGGCGGGAACGCGTTCGCCGGGGCCAACGCCCGCTTTCGGCGGGAGTTTCTCGAGCGGCACTTTGGCTCCGTCTGCGACGAAACGTCCACGTTGAAATCGCCAAGTGGAATGCAAGCGCCAATGGCAGGCGGATGCTGCTAACCACGACGCCGAGCTCACTCGAGATATCGAACCCATGCGACAACGGCGAGCCGAGGAGCCGGCGTTGCGGGCAGAGAAGGTACGACGCAGTGAACGGCATCACTAACGGCGCTGCCAATGGCGCGCGCGCTTGGGTGCGACGTAGAGAACGACTAGCTGACGGCGCAGCCAATGGAGACGTTTAGCGAAACATGGGACGAATGGTTTTCGTTTCGCCTAGCCATATACAGCTTTCGCTGTAAAAGACGCAGCTTCGCCCGAAAGGCGTAGCATCAATTGCGATAGCAGATTCGCGGACAGCCATACGAAGTAAGGATAGTAGTTTTATCAGCAGTGTAAATTTGTAAACATGCGCTTACCCAACTAAATTAACAAGCATGGTGTCAGCGTGCACAGGCAAACATGAACACATCACACTCGTTGACCGCGGGCACTCGCTGTCAAAACGCTGGCGTGAGGAAGCACGGCAGCTGCAGCGAGCGAAGTGACCTTCGTGCAGTCTATCGCTTCTACGCAAAGTGAGCGGCGAGAACACATGCACACGCAAAGCTACGACCGTCGGCCCACCTAGACTGTCCCCCCAAAGCAGATCACTTCAAGAGAAAGCCCGCGCGACCGCGCTATATGCACTGGCTGCCGAAGTACAACGCACCCCCCCCCCCTCCTACCTCCCCTCTCCCCGGTGCCATGCGCGCCGAAGGAAGACGGCGCGCTTCCTCCCCGCTTTTCTCCTTGCGCGCGCGAGACTAAGCCGCGATCGTCGCTCACCCTGGACTTTACACATCACGGCAACTACGACGGCAACTACGACAGCAAAAATGAACCTATTAATGAACAGTATAATTGCTGTCGCAATAATAAATTAGAAAAGCGCTCGGAGACGGTCGGAGCACGCAACGGCAGCTAAGCGCCCTGCATAAAACACTAAAGGCAGCGGCCATTCCTCCTCGCCCGGCTTCTCCTTCTTCTGGCTTCCTCGCCGTCCTTGCTTTCCCTCGTTGCTCGCCCTCGCGGTTTGCTGCGCCCCCGTAGTCCCCGTAGAATTCGCGTGTGTCGCGCAGCTGTAACTTATTAATAACACACTTCCCGCATTAAGTTCTGTCGTGTGCTCGGCGTTTATTGTGCGAATGGCTTTTGGCGCAGTACCCTAGGCCTTGTTAGGCAGGCCACAGGTGCAAGAACAGTTGTTTTTTTTCTGCGGAAAAGTGCCGCGTAAATGCGTTGAAGCAGGTGGACAGAAAGCTGTAGCCTATTTATCTAAACCATAATTCGTGCCAGTGATATTCACGACGATAGCAGAAACCAGTGCTAGCTCGGTTATCTGTGTGAGCAGGTCCTATATTCTAAACAGTGCTGGGACAATTATTAGAACATGCTCGCATCATCACGCCTATAAACGTAGCGCGCTTACCACATGGTTTGTTTAGATTCTAGATGACGGTATTGTTCTGTTCTTTCTTTTTGCTGTTTTATGCCAAGCAAGAGGCGAAGAATACGATAGAAAGATCTGCTAGCGCACGTGCGTGTAGCTTACTTATATTACGTCAGTCGTCTTTTGTTTGGCACTTGACACACTGCATCAAATACAAGCTTCGCTTGAAAAAAAAGAAAAAAAGAAGGGGAAGGGGGGTTGCGTTTGCCGGTCACTCTATCACCGTAACCATCGAAAAACATCTTGTAGAACACAGGCTGTGCTTCAATGACACCAACAACAAGACTGACGCCCGTTTTTTTTTTTTTTTTCCTTTTTTTTTGCGCGTTGGCCAGTGTTCGGCCGCTGAACCAACACCACCTAGATAGCACACGGCCTGTACACTCCGATCCATGGCGTCATGCTACCTCATCCGACTGCCATAGAATCTAATGGAGACGCCTCTCGAGTAAGCAACAGTGATTTTGACATCACCGCTTTCGTCACGCCAGCGTTGGCAATGGAAATTTCGGGCCAGGTAGCATGGCGTCATGTATCGGAGTGAACAGGCCTTGTGCTATCTAGGTGGTGTTGGCTTAACGCGTGCGAGTGCAGCATCTACGTTTTCCAAGTACAGTCATTTTTGGCACCTACGTCCTGGTGCAGGCGGCAAATCTCCCGTATGCAGCCTCGATTTCGCGCTAAAATTTGCTTCAAAACAGCTTTCCCCTCTAATGTTAACTTACTGGTCATTCTATCGGTATAAAAGGTAATTACCTGCTGATTATTGCGCGAGATCTACGCTCCGAAAAAGTGAAAAGCTACAAATTTTTGACAAACTTAATTGGGGTCATTAAAGAGGTATCACCGTAGACCTACTGGCAGAGATCGGGCAACATTCTCTGCTACCTCGAGCTGTATGTCAGCAACCACCACGGTGGCCCCTTCGGCGGCAAGCAAGTGGCAGACCGCCTGGCCGATACCACCCGCACCCCCTGTCACCAGGGCCAACCGTCCATGGAAAGGTACATTAACTGCAGTCATCGCGACTTGGATTCGGTGCGCAAGAAATTCTAAACGCGTTGACCACGTTTGTCGTCAGAATCGCTCATAGCACAGGCAGTAAGGGGCGCAGTGGGTGGCAGCTGCTGAGGAGAGAGGGTGTGCATATTAGGCCGAAGGCAGGAAGTATCTTGATGGCTCTCCACGTATCCGCAACTGCTCTGCGTCACCGACACTAATCTGCCCGTTCCCCCGTACACGTGTCTGCCGCCACGCAGGCGTTCAAAATAAACCGAGGTGACAGCCGCTCCCTAAAGAGCGGTGGAAAAAAACTGACACATCCGTTAGGAACTGCGGAAGTACGAAATTTATTGATTCGTCGAACTCTGTAGGAAGTTGAGAAACTGTACAGTTATGTGCGGGTGTACTTGGAGCTTAATGGTACAATTGCAGCTCAGGGCCATTTCAATGACAAGCAATGAGAAGTCCAACGGCTCTAATGGAAAATTTGTCAATGTGCTGTTATCATTTTGCCAAGTTTTTATGGATCCACTTACAGGCTATAGAAATAACAAAACCTGGTCATAGAGCATTAGCAAACGTGTATTAGGTAACGGTTGGTTGCAAGGCAATGCAATGTGAATAAGTATTTGCTTGCCGGTATAGGTTATCGATTGTGGAAAATCACGAGCATTAGGGTAAGTTTGGAGCTATATTTTTGTGTATGTTGAAGAAGCTGAAGTCAAATGCGAAACTGTCACGGGAACGAACGACATAACGACGCACAGGACACCTGGATATAACCAGCAACCTGGAAAGTCAACAAGAATATTATGTTGAGGTATTGGAGTACAAATCCGGAAGTATGCTTTAATAATTCCAGCAAGTACATGCGTGCATATGCTTCTGAGGCGCATACTTAGTTAATTCTGCAAATGCCCGGTCACATTTCATATAATACCTATGCATATGCGTGCGTAAGTTAGCTGGAACCATTGAGCTATTTTCAAAGCCTGTGGCTAAAGGTACGGCTAACGTATCGCTTCAACATTTTTACAGGCCCGTTAGACGGATCCGCCAGTTTTTATTAGAAGTTCGTCCGACGTATCCGGTTTTTTCTATGTTAAATGTGTGTGGGAGAGTTTTGCAGCATGGGTGATGCACGCTACTCCTTTCTTTAGTTAAACAGTACTCATTAAAAATTGGCTAGCTAGAACAAGCAATGAGAAAAAAAGAAGTCAGAGACAGTACCTAACAAAGACAGGCCGGCTAAAACAGACACCGAAACGAAATTACAATATTGCCAGGCGTTAGTAACGCTCAGGGGACGACGGCGAAGAAGTTCTTTGGTGGTGCGGCAATGTTTTGAGGCAACAACAACAACAAAACAGTAAACAGCCGTTCGCTCGGAACTGACTGCTTGCCTTTTCCTCTCGTGAAAACTGGTGGAGGTGCTGGGTACACGTACACCCTATGCCTTCTGGGCCTCAACCAGAAGCTACCGTCGCCTAGTACCTCAGGGACTACAGAAATCCATCGAAGCAGCCGTCGCCTGCAAGGTCTTCCTCCGCAATACAGTCCGCTGGCGACCTCTGCGAGGAAAATGTCAGCAACAACCGCAAACCAAACCGAGGAGATCCAAGATGCTGCGGTGCCATGCATTGTCAACGCGCCTCGCACAGCCTAACCCGTTCCACGGCGACGCCTTTGACGACGTAGAAGACTGGTTAAACCATTGCGACCGGGTCGCCACCTTTATGACTGGGACGATCGCCGTAAGTTCAAGAACGTCTACTTTTCCCTTTTAGACGCGGCACGTAGACGAGAACCACGTAGCTTCATTACCAGCTGGCAGGAGTTTTACCGACTGCTCGTGACGCCTTCAGCACCACCCAAAGGAAAGAAAGAGCCGAACAGGCACTATCTTCGAAGTTCCAAATGCCGAACGAAACCGTCGCAATGTTCGTAGAAGGACATGAGGCGATTGTTCCGTCAGGCCGACCCACTAATGCCAGAAGACACGAAGGTGCGTCTGTTAATGCGACGCGTAAAAGAACAGCTTTTCGCGGGCCTCGCGCACAATCCTCCTACAAACAGTGTCTCAGTTCGTCCGTGAGGCAACAATCAGGTAACGCATGCTTCGGCGGCGGCTATCGCCGTATGAACGCCAGACCGCCATGACTGCTGCATGCTCACTTGCACCTGCAAATGATGACAGGGACTCCCTTAGGAAATCAGGCAAGTGGTCCATCCTTCGCCACCAACGTGAACCGAACTTCCCACGCTCTTGTACGCGGATGCTCTTCGGTTTCTACGCCGTCGACTGCCCGTTCCTCGCAGCCATCTGCAGGGCTTCCTCGACGCTTCCCAAGCCCAATCCACCGCATGACACTGCAAGCAGACTTTCGTCCTCGTCCCCCAGCTTTACTAACGCGTTGCATTATCGCAAACTGAATAAGATCACGAAAAAAAAAAAGTTTATCCCCTCCTCGGATTAACGACTATTTAGATCGCCTGCGGCATGCCCGTTACTTTCGTCAATGGATTTACGATAGCGGGTATGGCAGATTGAAGATGACGAACGGGACCGGGAAAAAAACGGCGTTTATAACACCGGACGGTCTCTGTGAATTTAAGGTGCTCACTTTTCGATTGTGCTCCGCTCCGGCCACATTCAACGCATGATGGACACAGTTTTATGTGACCGAAGTGGCACTCGTGTTTAGTCTACTTAGACGATGTAGTTGCTTTTCCACCACGTTTGAGCAACACATCGAGCGGCTTGAGGCGGTTCTTCAAGCCCGAAAAATGTCATTTTAGATACGAGCAGCTTAAATTCTGGGCAATATTGTCAGCAGCAACCGGTGTTCGCTCTGGCCCTGACAAAGCCACGGCAGTTGCTTGTTCCCGATACCGAAGACAAAGCACGGTGTACACCGATTTCTAGGGTTTGTGCGTATTACCGCCGTTTTGTGCCAAATTTCTCTAAGATTGCCGAACATTTGCAACGACTCATCAAGAACGACGTGACATTGTTTGGGGCCCGGCGCTTTCCACGACCTACATCGGCGTCTACAGACACCGCCGATCCTTCGTCACTTTGACACAGAGGCCGACACAGAAGTGCATACTGATGCTAGCAACGTTGGTCTCGGTGCGACACCCGTAATATTTCAAGCTGGCGTTGAACGCGTTATTGCCAATGTCAGCCGCACGTTGTCCGCTGCTGAAAAAAAACTACTCCGCAACTGAAAAAGAACGTCTGGCGGTCGTGTTGGCTATCCAGAAGTTCCGGCCATACTTGTACGGACGCGCCTTCCGAGTCGTCACCGACCACCACTCTCTCTGTTGGCTGGCGAAACTCAAGGATCCTTCGGGCCGTCTCGCAAGACGGAGCCGTGGCTGCAGGAATTTGATGTGACAATTGTCTATAAGTCTGGTCAGAAAACACACCGACGCCGATTGTCTCTCCCGCGCTCCCGTCGAACCCACACCAAAGATACTGACGAGGACCTTGGTTTTCTTTGCACTCTTCCATCTCTAAACCTAGCTCACCAGCAACGACAGGATTCAGAGCTGCAACCCTTGATTGAATACATTAAAGGATGCAGCCAACAACCCCCGCGGGCAATTCGCGCGTCACGTGTCCTCTTTCTGCCTGCGTAGCGACATCCTTTACAAGCGAACTTTCATCCAACGAAAACCGTTTTCCTCCTCGTTGTTCCCGCTTCTCTCCGCGACATTTTACGTGCATGCCACGGCGAACCAACGTCCGGGCATCTTGGTTTCACGCGTACTTTAGCAAAGATCAGCAGAAGTACTACTGGCGAAAATTACAAAAATCGTGAAGTAGTACACCAATGAAACCATCCAGTCTGCTTCAGACTGTGCGACCCTCCTTGATTACCTCTTCGACAGGTCACGATGGATTTACTCGACAGGTCACGATGGATTTACTCGGCCCGTTTCCCAAGTCTTCAGCTTATAACCGCTGGATGAATCCGCCGCGGTGGCTCAGTGAGCTAAGGCGTTGCGCTGCTGAGCACGAGGTCGTGGGATCGAACCCCGGCCGCGGCGGCCACATTACGATGGAGGCGAAATGCAAAAACGGCCGTGTGCTTGCGTTGTAGTGCATGCTAAACAACCCCAGGTGGTCAAAATTAATTCGGAGCCCTCCACTACGGCGTGCCTCATAATCAGAACTGGTTTTGGCACGTAAAACCCCAGAAAGAAGATAACCGCTGGATTGTTGTCGCCACCGATTACTTGCCTAGATACTGCAAAACTCAATCCGTTCAGCGAGCTACTGCTTCAGATGTGGCCAACTTCTTTGTCATTGTCTGGAGCCCGGGACTGGTGGTTCATGGTGCTCCAGTCGTTGTCATCACAGACCGTGCTACAGCCTTCGCCGCGCAGTTGGTCCGAGATATTCTGCGGCTGAGTGGTACAACGCACCGTACAGCAACTGCGTATCACCCGCGGACCAATGGGTTAACTGAGCGTCTCAACAAAACGGTTGCAGATATGCTTTCCATGTATGTCGCCACAGATCATAAAAAACGTGGGCAGCTTTCACTAGTGGTGCAAGGCTGTAAACAGCGGAGCTCGTGATCGACCTAGCTTTTCTTCGACGTTTTACTAGGTTTGGCTAAGTTTTGCTAGGAAATGCGAAGTGCTGCTAGGCACGGTATTCCGAATCGGCTCGCCGCCGATGCGCAGATTCTCGCCTGGTCCGCGCGACGCGCTTCAAGATAAGCGGCTTCTTCTTGGGGTGTCCGGATCTTTGTTGGTCCCATGTCAAGGGTACATGTACTCGCCCGAGAGTCAATGAGAGTTCTGCCGCCGTCGCGGCGGCTCCCAGCTTTATCTCCCCGTGATGTCACGGCCAAGCTGCGCCTCCACACTTGCCGGGGCGTGGCTGGTCGAAACCTGCCGAGCCAACGCCAGAGGCGCCTGCTCCAGTCACGGGCACCTCGCGCGTTCGGCGCGAACGCGGGGACACGGGGAAACACAGGCGGCGTCGGCAGCAGCTCTGCGCGTTGCCTCGTTGGCGTTGCTGCGATTCCTTTCTCTCTCTCGCTCTCATTTCTCCTTCCCTCTCCTAGGCATTGCGCACGCCCAATGCCACCTAGAAAAAAAGAACTTTTTTGAACTTTTTTTTCTAGGTGGCATTGGCACGCCGGGCGCAGGCTCTTTCCCTCTCCTTAACGTCCCATTTCAAGCCAACTGTGCAGGGCACAGAGAGGAGGCGAAGCACACGCCGCTCCACGAGGTGGTTGCTAGGCAACCTAGGTGACTCATCGCTGAGCGATTGTTTGCGGCTGCTGCGGGCTTTTGTATTGCAGGCGCCCAGAGCGGCCGTGCGCGCCCACCCGGGAAGCAAGGCTCCGCAAGGTTCCTGGGGGAGGGTAGAGGGGGGGGGGGGGGGCGTTCCACGCCGCGCACGACCGTTCCGGCCGCTGTATTTGAAAGCCATCTGCAGCGGGGACAAACCTCCAATCGCCTTTTACTAATCTCTATTGCGGACATGTTTACTTTCCCCCTATCCCTGAACCCAAGGGCTTCAAGGAGGCCAGCTAAGACTAAACGGACAGCTGGGTAGATATTGCAACGCCGCACCGGAAGAGAATAGGAAGAAGTGGGGCGAGGTTTTTTCGGCCATCGGCTGTTTCGGACCGTCCCATGTCTTCTCTACCCCTTTCATTGTAAATAAATCCATTCTACATCCGTCACAAGTGGTGGAGGTGCGGGGTCACGTGGGATCGCAAAGAAACTTTTCGTTGGTTGGAGGTGAAATGTTGCGCCCTGTTGGTGTTTGTTCGGTTTCGGTTGCAATTGGTGGGCAGAGTTTTAGAGCCGAGTTCACTGTGTTGCTCCACGCCACTCATGATGTTATTTTAGGCATAGATTTCCTACGTGGATGCAGTGCTACCCTTGACTGCGGGAACTGGAGAGATTTTATTACGGAGCACGTACCAAGCGCCATACTTGATGATTTGCAGACTGATCAAGCCGACGTGTTTTCGCTGTCTCAAATCTGTTCCTGCCTGGTCGCACAGCCATGTTTGTTCCGTGTGTTCTTCACGTGTGCGGATGGGATCATGCAGCGGTCTTGTCGAGCCAGATCACAACAACGCGCTTAAGAAGAATGTGTTGGTTCCCCGATCTATTGTCAAGCCATCGACGGGCGTGCTTTCTTGTGGACAGTGAACGCATCTATTGAGCCTGTTGCCCTGCCTGCCGGACTTCAATTGGGAACATTTGAGGAGCAAGTCACAATTCATGTACGAACAATTGCAGCGTCTTCAGACATTCGTCGTGCATTGCCGAACTATTCGAATGACTTGCGAAGTATGATCAACAAGTCGTTGCCGTCTTCCGAGCAAGATGTACTCTTACAAGTGCTTGCCTGCCACACGTCCGTCTTTGATTTTGCTCAAGGCGAGCGTTCTCGGATGTTGCCGGAATCCCGCATGCAGCATCGCATAAACCCTGCGCAAGCTACTCCGATACGCCAGAAACCCTATCGCGTATCTCCAACGGAAAGAAAAGTGATCGCCGAACAGGTCGAAGACATGCTGCAGAAAGGCGTTATTCAGGAGTCTTGCAGTCCTTGGGCAGCTCCTGTTATACTAGTGAAAAAGAAAGACAACTCCTGGAGATTTTGTGTCGATTACCGCCGCCTGAATGCCGTCACAAAGAAAGACGTGTATCCCTTACCGCGAATCGACGATGCTGTAGACTGCCTTCACTCCGCCTCGTACTTTTCGTCGGTTGACCTTCGGTCCATAAACTGACAGATACCGATGCACCCGTCTGACAGAGAAAAGACCGCTTTTGTGACGCCTGACGGACTCTTTGAGTTCAACGTCATGCCGTTTGGCTTATGTAACGCCCCAGCAACCTTCGAGCGGTTTATGGACTCCATCCTCCGCGGTCTGAAATGGGAGATCTGCATGTGTTATCTAGACAATTATTATTTTCAGCCCAACATTCCACGAGCACAACCAGCGGTTCGGCGTTGTTTTGGACTGCATCCAACAGGCTGGCCTGTATTTTAAACTCTAAGAAGGGCCATTTTGGTGAGCGTCAAGCCTTTGTGCTGGGATATCTCGTCGACAAGGACGGTATACGGCCAGAACCCCAAAAGATTTCTGCTGTTCGCAACTTTATGCAGCCGAAGACAGTGAAAGACATCAGAAGTTTCCTGGGCCTTTGTTCTTATTTTCGCAGGTTTATTAAAGACTTCGCCCAGCTTGCCTGTCCCCTGACTAACCTGCTTCGCAAGGACACTCCCTACGTATGGTCCACTCAGTGTGAGGCTGCCTTCGAGCACCTGAAGTTTTTGCTCATCTCTGGGCCACTTCTCCGCCATTTCAATCCGGAGGCGGTCACCGAACTGCATACTGATGCAAGTGGTGTGGGCGTTGGTGCTGTGCTCGTCCAGTTTCATGACGCTCGCCAACACGTCGTTGCCTACGCAAGTCGTACTCAGACGAAAGCAGAGAGAAATTATACAGTCACGGAACTGGAATATCTTGCGGTTGTTTTCGCCATCCATAAGTTCAGACCATATTTATACGGCCACCATTTCAAGATTCTTACCGACCATCATTCTCTCTGCTGGCTCGTTGGACTGCGTGACCCAGCTGGCCGGTTGGTTCGGTGAGCCTTGCGGCTCCAAGAATAAAACTTTTCCGTTGCTTACAAGAGTGGTCGCTGCCACACTGCTTATCTCGTCTATGCCGTCTGCTTATCTCGTCTTCCCTCTCACAGCAACGGCATTGATGATGACGATTTCGACGACTACCTAACTGCCATCTCATCCGACTTTCCTGACTTCGCCGTCTTCCAGAACTAACAACAGCGCGACCCTTCACTAAAACCGATTATTGAACGACTCACCGATCCGAACGGCCTACACCATTTGTGGTTCAGGACGGTCTGCTTTACCACAAGAATTATTCTAACAATGGTGCTTCACTGCTCCTCGTCGTCCCAGAATGCCTGCGCCTTGCGGTACTTCGGGCCATGCACGACGACCTTACATCCGGGCACCTCGGATTCGCTAGAACGCTACATCGCCGCCGACAACGTTTCTATTGGCCTCAATCGTGGAAGACAACCAAGCAGTATGTCGCCAGCTGTGATGTATGCCAATGCCACAAACAACCGACTACAGCTCCTGCAGAAACGCTGCAACCAGTTAGACCGCCGACTTCACCTTTTGAGAAAGTGGGTATAGATTTACTCGGTCCCTTCCCCAAGTCTTCCACCGGCTGCCGCTGGATCATCGTGTGCGCGGGTTAATTAACACGGTATGTTGAAACAATGGCACTTGTCGCAGCTACAGCAGCCGATGTTTCGGGGTTTCTTCTGCATTCGATTATCCTCCGCCACGGGGCCCCCCATGTGGTGATAAGTGATCGCTGCCGGCAGTTCACCGCTGACGTCGTGGAAGAGTTACTACGCCTTTGTGGAACACAATATCGCATCCTACGCCTTACCATCCGCAAAGCAATGGTCTAACCGAGCGCACCAATCGTACTCTCGTCAACATGCTTTCGATGTATGTATCAGCAGATCATAAGAACTGTAATGCCGTATTACCGTTCACCATGTATGCATTTAACACAGCCAAACATGAAGTCACAGGATACGCACCTTTCTTTCTCCTCTACGCCCGCCATCCTCAAAGTTTTCTCGACACCATACTTCCTCTTTCACCTAACGAAGATGCTTCTGTGGCGCAGATATTGTGTCGTGCCGAATAAGCACGCCGACTTGCCCGGCTCAGAACTCTATCGTCGCATGCTCATGCTAAGGCTCGCTACGATGCACAACACTTGCCGGTCAGATTTGCCACCGGTGACTTCGTGTGGCTGTGGACACCGGTTCGGAAAAGGGGACTGTGTCAAAAGCTTCTTGCCAAGTATTCGGGCCCGTTCGTCATTCTGCGATGCTTGAATGAAGTGACCTACGTCATCGCTAAACTCACGGCTGATAACTGCCGTTCACGCAAGACGCAAGTCGTGCACGTCGCACGGCTGAAGCCGTACCATGAACGCGAACTCTGACTCGCTCAGTGAGCTTCGTCTAACCCGGAGGAAAGAATAGAAGAAGAAGGGGCGCGAGGTTTTTTCGGGCATCGGCTGTTTCGGGCCGTCCCATGCCTTCTCTGCCCCTTTCATTGTAAATAAATCCATTCTACATCCGTCACAATATCTTTACATTCTAACAAGACATGTTCCATCGTTTTACAAGGTTTATCGCAACAAGCGCAAGCTTCTTCCTTGGTGTGCCTCGCTGTATAGGCAAACGTTCTAAGGCATCCTAACCTCGCTTCGAAAAAAGTAAAGAGATTCCCTTTGAGTCATCATAAATTGTTTCATTCCGATTTCGTTTTTACCTCTTAGGTAGTTACTCACAGCAGGTTTCTTTTCCACTGCCGCCACGCAAGAGATTGTCTCAGCGTGTCTGATTTTGCGTTTGACGTTCTTTGTTACCATGTTGCTTACTATACCGGTCGCATAGTTGCGGGTAAGCTTCCTAGTTCTTTTCCACCATGGTGAGTCAGTGTTCTTCCTGTACAAATACTTGAACACTCCGTCAACCCACTTACTTTTTTTCATATTCCTTCATCGTTGTCCGAAATCAATTTCACACTAAGCTTCCCTCACTTCAAAACTTCAGCAGCCCATATCACCCTGTAGAGCTTCATTTGTAGTCTTCCCCTGAGCACCCAGTGCGAGGCGTCCCACAGACCTTTGCTTGCCATCGGGTCCTGATTGCACCCCTCACTTCAAGCAAACAGAATTTTTAAATGTAAGTCATGGAACCATTACACCTTCCTATATATTCAGGAGCACCTTGTACCTATCGTATCCGCATAGCGTATTGTGTTTCAACATCGCTGCATTTCCCTTGCGCTTTGCTATTATTGTTTTAACACGAAGGTGTTTTATGCCGGGGTCCACCAAGACTTCACTGACGTATTTCCGTCACGGAAATACGTCACACGAACATACACGAACATAATACAAAGAAAGAAACCAGAAGAAAAAGTTCCACAAACATGCAAATTTGGAAATCGAACCCACGACCTCTCGGTCCACGACGATAGATCGCCGAGCGTTTAACCCATTGCGCCACAAACGCATTTGCAGAGAGCTACACAGACGCGCCTTATATATCTAACACTCCTCCGTGTACCCGCGCTCTTGCTCGGGGCGGTGCCGCCGCCTACGAGCAGAAAAGAGAAGTACTGCATTATGACACTAACGCGCACCGACAGTGAACGCTTCGGTGGTCTCAGCACTACGACGCCTCGATGCCAGCATTCGAAGGGACGCTGGCATCAAGAAGCACTACCAACGCCACCTAGGCGTGGCGTTCACCGTACTCAGCACAGCGGAGCGTGGCCTCCGCAATTAGCTCTGAAATGTTTCTGAAATTGATCGCGGAGGCTGCAATTACGACGCGCTGTACGCGCTGATTTGACTCGGTGACGATTCAGTTACGTGCTTTGTCTTGCGCGTTGTATTAGTGTGTCAGTAACGTGCTTCGTCTTTCGCGTTGTGCTAGCGTGTGCAGCGTAGTGCAGCTTCCATATGCACGACGGTTGCTCATGGTCATCGACGTTGGTAGTCGTGATGGAGGAGACGTGCCACCAGGCGTCAGCGTGGGTGCATCAACGCCTAAGGGCGCTTTAGCCACAAAACACCAATAGACATTATATATCAATGTGCAATAAACATTACACTACTTCTGTGAAGACACGTTTCACTTTCGTGTTCTATACCGATTCCTATATAAGAGGGATCAACCACATTTTT
>NC_051156.1:91978293-92017523 GCF_013339745.2 Dermacentor silvarum | reverse complement strand
ATCACCGATAGCGATGGCGGTAGCCATCTGCGCAAGAAAAAAAAATGTTGCAGTGCAGGAAGAGCTGCTGCAAAAGCTGGAAAAGTTGCAGTGCTACCAACTCAGCCAAATCAGTACCCTTGTCATGTAACGAAGTGCCCTACAGCTGATGTGTCAGTTGTCCGCTTTATTCTCTACAGAATTGCACAGTGAAACAACAAACGCTGCCTGAATATCATCGCTGCAACAAATACACGCCTTCGAAGGCATAATTCATTTATTCAAGCGAAGCTTTCGTTTTCTTGTTTCTCCGGACTCCGTGCTCGGTCCGCTTCTTGGTGAATAAGGTTGGCCGGCCCTGGAGATAATGCAGTCGTAAAAGTGCCCTATTCATGAAGGTGGCGTGATGAAAAGCGGGCCGATCCCGCAAAGGGTGTAATTCCCGTCCGCTGGAGCACGTGGGTCGCCCCAGCAGGCACGTAGTCGTCAATCTGCAAAACGCGTCGCGGTAGGTGAACAGATTTGTATCGGTACATGTAGAGCTTCGCTTGAAATTGATTTCAAACTGTGCTTTGAGTCTGCATATTTTTTTTCCTTTCAGACGAACGCAAACGTTCCCTTGCTGTCGAAGTGCATCGAGGTCTTCCTCATCACGTTTTTCGGCGTCACGTACCTGTGCTCGCGGCTACTCAGGATCGGGCTGTTCGAAGACCCTTACAACGGCAAAGTGCTCATCTGCGTCGGACTGCTCTACTTCTACTACCGACAGACGCTCATCTACCTGCCCATATCCCCGCAGCTTGGCCCGCTGCTTTACATTGTGAAACTCATGGTACGGCGTTCTTCTTGCACCACGCGATCACGTCGAACAACGCGAACGTTATACACTCGGACGGCAAGAAACGACGTTGACTTTCAACTGGTTTATTGCTCTAGAAAGAAAGCATCTATGGTGGTAACTACGGAAGAAAACGCAGATAGCCCCATTTGTATACGCGGTTTACTTCAGGCGGTTCTGTCAAGTAGTGGCAAGAAAAAAATTCGGGCTATTTTGTTTCTGCAGCAAACTAGGTGACCCCGGAAGCATAGGCTGGTGAGCGCTGCAAGCAGCCATGAAAGCAGGCTTGCACGTAACGAAATAAATGTAATTAAATACTTCTAATCAATTACGTATTTTGGCAATTTCGTAATTTGCCGATTACTTTGTTTACTTGGTAACGTTCACTGTAATTCAGTTACTTTCTTTTTTCAATAACTAGTTACATGTAACCAGTTACATTTTTGACGATAGATGCCATAACAGGCGACGCAGCTTTGAGTAATTATATTTGGCGGGAACTATGGTGAGAGAGCCAAACTGTGGTTGTGAAGACGAAGAGGCCAAAGGCCTATAACTATAACTTGTACCAAAGGCCTTAACTTGTACCTGTGCATGGACTACCTCCTCCTCACAATCAGCGTAATGCAGCGCCGCCTCGATCACCTGAAGATGACAGACTTGTAAATTTGCACACCTCTTTTGGATACTCGACCTCTGCGCGTTTCTCTTATATATATTTTTTTTCTCTGTCTCCTGGAAGCGATTTTAGGTGGCCGTCGTAGGCGCTAGCAGCTGCTTTTGAATTCTTCGCTCAGTGAAGTCTATGATTTCTCTGGTATAGAGACGTTTTTGGCTGATAAACTCGTACGTATCTATCTCTTTATATCTTTTATAAGCGATTCAATATAGACCTATTGTTTTGCGATTGTAACGCACGAACAGTAATATTCTAGCTAAATAATATGCAGCATTATGGTAAACTACATTACAGATTTGGCCACCTTTTCAAGTAACGTGAACGTTTGTCGGCGTACGGTAGAATTAGTCGATTACGTTCAAATTGCTAACCAGTGTGGAGGTCCACCGGATGTTTACCGACAAATTAAAACGGCGCTTCTGTGGCTCGATAGCGACGATTGGTTACGTTGATGCCAGGAAATCGCCTATGGACGATGTTTAAATTTTTCATTGGGCTTACCGGCAGTGTCTTCTCCTAACCCCAGAAACAATGAAGCGCGGCGCTTCATAGATAGAGGTGGAAGTGCTGCGCCAATCCGCGCTTCCTGCGCCATCCTGCTCCAAAACGCATTATTTCGTCGAAACTGCTCCCAAGCGGTCCCTTTATGCGCGACATGCCCGATAATTCGGACGGCTTCGCGGCACCACCATGTACCCCATAGACCAAGTTATTGTATAAGAACGCCTCAAATTTCGGACGCAAGAACCCTTCGCCGTCCGATTTTGCGGGCTTTGTGCCGTGACCGCAGGCCTGAAACAGCAGTAATGAAAGTCACCACCACCACCACCGTCATTTTGATTACCTCGCCGCATCGAACCGGCGCTCTCACACGCAGATCCGCTGGCAGCCATAGGCACCACCTCGGCAACGCTAGGCCTAGCTACTTCGACGTTCGCTATTAAGCTTCTTACCGTTCGGTGCCGAGTTTTTCATTTAAATAATTCACCGCTGTCAGCAACTGCAGTGACTCCGCCTGTGTAATCGTCGCGATTGGCTTCGAAGCTCGGAAAGCACGGAGCGTTGCATAATGCCGGTTCCCAAAGTGAGCTTCGCCTCAATACAGAATTGTTATGCGGCAAAGCGGACGCAAAGTATTGCCATGAAGCATAACAAGAGTGGCAAGGGGCAATTGTCACGCGACACAGTGTGTATTCCTCAATTACACACGCTTGCACCAGCCGTATCCTGTCACAGTACGAGCTCCGATGTGCCTAATAAGTGTACTGGCAGGCCTTCAGGGCGATTTGAGCCCTTAGCGGCAGTAAAAGGCACGCATTCATCGTTTCTGACTGCCCAATTTTTCGGAAGATTTCGCGGCCTCTAGGGAGTCCGAAAAATCGGGGGCTGACTGTTTTGCTTTCCGTTTTTCTTTTTTTTTGTGTGTGTGTGTGATGTGTTGTGAGCTGTGTTGTTTTAAATGCGGGTAGAGTTTTGGGCCACAATGATGGACAGACTGAGAAGCCAGCTCTGATTGCCCATATCTTGTGTTTCCATTTTAATTTATTGGCTACGTAGAGAGCCTTGTACCTGAAAGTACAATTTTCAATTTGTAAACTTTTTGCAGTTAATCAGGTACATTATATTTCACTCAGATACATATTTGTCTTGTTTAAGAATACATTTTCAGTGAAATTTGTTCTTTAGACTTACACATAGTTGAGATATAAAGTATGAGAGACAAAGCATGGTGGGCACAGTGCTAGTGTTGTGTGGCAGTGTTCTTTTTTTTCAGTTATTTGTTGGTAAGGTACAATCTAGGTTTACATCCCATGTGATTTACTTGTGCTGCTGTTATAGCTGCTTTGTACTTTTTTTTCCTTATGCTCAAGTGCAAGTACTGGTTTTTGCACTGCATTTCATACATAGTATGCTCATACATTGATTTTTATTGCTATTGTGCTGTGCTTTTCCCCTGATTCTTACTTATTTTGCCCTGATTCTTTGCCCTGAACTTGTACTACCGTTACAGTTCCCTACAGTTGCAGATTGATTAGATTTCTTTTTAAAGTTGCTTGGCAAGTAGAGCATACAATGTTCCACTGAAATTTCACCTTGGCACATAAAGTTTTCTCTCTTACCATTTCTACTTGTTGAATGCAAAAGTTTGCTGATTTAAATGTTGTTACGATGGCGACCCACTCCAAAACTAACTTTCTCTGCTACGAAACTACAAATTTGTTGCTCCGATGCCGCTCCAAACTAGTTATTTGTTGCTCCAAAACAGCATACTTACTGCTCCAAAATGGCCAGTTTGCTGCTCCCATCCCTGCTCCAAAACGTTGGAGCCTGCTTCCGCTCTTGCATAGATGACCTAGACCCAAGCACCACAGCATTGAGTGATTATACGAAACTTTGCGAGGAAGACCTTCATACGTTACAACACGGCCTTTCTCTTTAGCGCGCACATCGAGCTAGTTTTCAATGTCGCTGCCAGATATCTGCACATGATAACGAAGGAAGATTACGGAAGAAAATTTTGGAAAGCAATTATCAGTGAAGATAACAACATGTGAAGGCATTGAAAGAGACAGGAGAACTGCTGTTCTTTACCGTATTTGTGCAATGTTAATAGAAGTGGGGAGGAAGACAATGTTAATGAAATTGATTACCTATTAGTAATTGCTTAATTGCTTTGTTGCAACAGTAATTCGTAAGTGTAATCAGTTGCATTTTTGAGCGAAGAGATTGTAATTGTAAGCAATTATTTTTTTCTGTAACGTCTACAGTCTGGATGAAAGTAAACACTAACATGGGTGTCCAAGTACTCTTGCACACCCTTATTACTGATTACTTTATAACACGTGGTTGGCAGATAGCCGCTCTCTACGAGACTAGCGCGGTCACAGCGTTCCTTGCTCGTATCAAATGACCTCCGCCCGACGCTTCCTCAGCTGGTGTTACCTAACTCGGTCCCACCAGCCCCGGTAGCTTAGTGGCTATGACGTGCTGCTTAACTCGAGATCGCGGGTTTGATCCCCGCCGGTGCGGCTGCATTTCGGCGGGGGGGCAAAATGCGGAAACGCTTGTGTACTCGGATTTAAGTGCACGTTAAAGAATGCCAGGTGGGTCAAAATTATTCCGCACTCCTCAACTATTGCGCGCCTCATAATCATATCTTGGTTTTGGCACATAAGACCCCAGAATTTAGGTTTTAAGGGTAAAAATGTGCGTAAAACAGTGGACTAGTGAAATATTTAGCGCGCTGCTTGCGACGATATCGCAAGTCCAGAACATAGTCACATTTTCGGCTGTTTAGTCGCAGCCGATCAATGCATGTGCTTCCTGACGTATAGAGCGTGCTCCCTCTTCTTCAATGTAGGTCTGTCGGGACTTCGCAAACTTCATGCGCATGGCACTGCTGGTGATCATATGCGGAGGCATCGTGGTGCACGCTGTTCTGTACCCCGACTACCCGATCACGGTGGAGCTTTTCCGCAGAATATTCCACAAGGCCTGGTTTTCCCTCTGGCTGACCCCTATCACTGACCTCGAAGGTGAGCGCGCCCTGATCGTCTCCCCCCGTTAGTGAGCGAGCTTAACTCCTTCTTAACCCCCCGATCCAGGATATGGTTCCAACGTGCATGGCCTGGCTTGAACGAATGAATGAGTCAATGAATGAATAAGGGCTTATTCTTGTCATGCTATTTATCTCATGCAGTTGGTGCTTTCTTCGCCCCATGCGGTCAGGGAAAACTGCAGACAAAAATTACAAGTAGCTTAAGATAATCTGGGGCCTGGAAAACAAATACAAGCACACGTCATACAGGGGTGCCACGTAGGCATAATTCATGTCTGCATGCAATGACGAACCAGCTTTACAACGATAAAGGAAGCAAGGTGCAATGTGGTTCATTGTAGAAACTCTGCTCTTAAACAGCATTTTAATAGCGAGAGTCATTATCGCGGTCATTAGTGGCTCTTCGTGTTACACTTTCCGATCGGTTTGGCGCTCTGTCGTCATAAAATGCCACTGACCAGCAAGAAATTGCTGTCTCCGGCAGGGTGTGCAATCCGTGAATTTCTGGTTGCGAATCAGAGGCACGACGATAGTTATATAAGCAAGACCATGTTATGCAGCAATACACCTGTGCGTCGAGGCAATCAGTCAGACTCCTATGCACATACTTCGCGACTACCAAATGTTTTCATTAAAAAGAGCGTTTAAGTTTTTAGCGAGTGTAGGCTTCCTACATGCAATTTCATATTTCCGTTGATCTCAGCCTTGTCTCATTTCCGAGGAAATGGCTGAGCTTTCTTATCTCACATGTCAGGCGCTCCGCACTCGTCTCCATTACAAGGACTGTTACTGAGGCTGCGTGACTTTGTAAAGGTCATATGCTTTGCCGACAATCATTAAATATAATCATTACTGTATATAATTTAAGCCCTATACGTCACTGTTTCTTATCCTTCTCAAGTACTGCTTACTCAAGTACACTGAGTCGACCACCAACCCTGTGTTTGGTGCTCTTTGGCCACAGTTGCCCTTGTGCCACAATAATATATACTACTAACTAACTAACAACTTCGCGGTTTAACTAGAGTGTGGCGCTGCAACTATTGGAAGGATGTGCGCTACCGCGAAAAGGCAGATGCCGATGATCGAGACTCCCCATTTGAGACATGCTACGTGAGGAAGTAGGGTCTAGCGCTCCATTCACAGAACGCTATCTTCATTTTAAAAGTTAGGAACATAGAAAATACAAGTACTGAATTCTGGAGTTGGAAGCACTAGAAAAGTGTGTGTGGAGCCAAATTCCTCGTTATGATGAATAAGAACCTAAAACACTTCGCAGAGAGAATGGCGCTGAAGAAGCAGCTTTTACTGAGCGGCCTCTAATATGGCGTTCATGAATTGCATGTTAATGACATGAACGATTTGTCGAACACTCGCGTAAATGCATTCATCAAAAATGGTCTTCCTGCAATGATCATTCACATCTCGATCGCTTTCAAAAGCAGTGTCGTAGTTTCTTGTTTTTTTTTTCTTGTACTAGATCAAACACATTGTCAATATAACAGCTGACTACAAGAACGCCAGAACAACTCGGGTCATAATTTTTCGCGATGCAAATATATATAGTAGAAATATTTCTTATAGCACAGCTCGTAGGCGCCCGGTCCTGCGGCGAACCTCGGCGTCGGCGTTGTCCCTCATAACCGAGCGAGCGAGCACAGCGAAGGATGAAAGTGAACGCGGAGAGCAGTGGGAGATGAAAGACGGCGAGGGTGAAGAGCGCGCGAGGAGGAAAGCGGAGGAGGGTGCAGCAGTACCATGAGATGCAAAGCGGAGGAGGAGGGTATGGCGAAAGCGCGAGAAAAGCGTAGTGCCGCGCAAGACAGGCTTTGCGTCGACGATGGCTACGAGATGGCGCCAGAGTAGCACGTGTCATCTGTATGGAAAGAAAGCGGAGGTCTCTCTGCGGCGGCTGCTGTGAATCGCGCCCACGCAGCACCCACGCGCTGCGTCTCGCGATCTCCCGATTAGCGAGGCAGTCGCGCCACACTTCGCTCCGTTTGCAACTTGCCGCACAAGACAGGTTGTCCGCGCCAAGCAACATATCGCGAAATAAAAAACACTTATGGAGCTGCCCTCCAATTTCGCATTAGGGAGTATCGCAATCGCCGGTAAACTTTTTTTTCTGTCAATACTCTAAACGTCTCTTATCTCCCTGAGAGAGCCAGCGCCACGCATGGCCATGGCGGCGAATGTGGAAGGTGCTCTCAACCACAGGCGTCGCGCGGTGCGTGAACTTAGGAGCAGGCAAACGGGCGCGACGTTCATATGCAGCCGTGTCTGAGGGAGATGATGATGAACGCTGCGTATTGATAACCGCGGTTGGAACAAGGGGGCGTGTGGGGTCCGAGCGGCGGCGTCATCCTGCCGCCCCCAGGATCACAATTTTCACCATGGCACGCCGTTGCGGCGCGGCTATACCTTTTGGCCGCCTCCACAAGTTGGCTTGGATACAAATTGAGCCTCTCGATTTCCCCGATTATTTTCACTCATAGCAAAGCTATGGTTTCGACTATGGCAGCCTTGAGGCTTTAGGTAGCATGTGAGGGTTCGTGGTTGTTGGCGCCTGCTTCTATGTTAATGTACAACATGATGCATGCGGTTCAAAAAACGGTCCAGATTTGCCATCATGGCCGTGAGCGGCGCGCTGGTTAACATACCTTAGCCTAGATGTACTACACGTATACAAATACCCAAGAAAGTAAACAGAGGGACTGCTGTAACTCAACTGGCAAAAATATTGCACGCGGCTTGTGGAAGTTGGTTTCGATTCTCACCGGCAGCATGTTCTATTTTCGTTTCTTGTTTCCTTTATTTTCTTTTAATAATAATATGAAGGTTATCGCAAATTTAAGCCTGACTTGTACTTAATCCTATATTTGAGTAAAACAATTACTCTGCCATATGTTACGAGGCTTAATTATCCGTTGGCCATATTATAGCCCTGTTGATATGTTATTACACTTGGTTAGGGAGTCAATCTATGAACGGTTGTAGAGCAGCAAGCGAGCACCGCACAATAAACGCATTTTTTCAAGTTGAGACAGTGCCCGTCTCGTATTCATAGCCGAAAGCTAAATGCGTGGAAGGGGCAGCGAACAAACTTCCTACTCTTGAAGCCCATCGCCAACCTTCTGAGCATTCCATACGTATCAGTGATGCTTTTTTTTTTCAGAAACAAGGTGTAGACAGTGTTCCTTATGCTAATTAGAAACAGTTTTTCTAGTATTTAGGCAAAAATAGTGAAAGTGGGTAAAAATAATAGGCGAATTTTAGCTATATTTTTCGTTAGAAGGACCACAACATTTAGCTGTTCATTTCGTACATTCCTGGTTAGTTACAATAATTCAACTTTCTAACATGTATCTCTACGCTCGACAAGGCCATTTATCGAGACGCCGAAACACTGTTGAATTATTTGCATCGTAAAGCTGGCACTGCAGCACAACATGGTCATTCACGCATCGCAGGAGACAGCAAGTGCTTCCAGACACCTCCCCCAGATCACACCAAGGGATGTTTCGTCAGCAGATGTAAGTAGGACCGTAGTATATTACTTTGGTTGTAACTGGCAAGCGCACTTGAAATGTTTGTGGGTGAACGACAGAGCTGAGATTCGGTTGTTAGCTCACCCTCTCTTCCACAAGCGGTTTTTTATTACTTGTACAACTTGTTTTGTGAAGTTTTTGAACAGGTAAGACTGGAATCGGCCGTGATGTAGGTAGGTAGGGCTAAATGGGGTCTAATCTGTGGCGATGTAAACGTAATATAAAGCTCGCTAGCATTTACAGAAGGATGTCACAACATCGCATAACTAGAACACGAAAAAAAGATACTCGCTAAGCCATCAACACAACGTGTTTCAGGAACGTCCGCTTGAACTGTTTAAAATTTGGGATCCAGGTCAAAACGGAAGCTCTTGGTGGCCAAAATTCTAAGAAGTCACAGGCATAAATTTCGCAATATTTAATAATTATCTTTTAAATAAATTTCTCTCCCCTCAAATTTTGCGAATATATTGCAGTTAACCTATTAAACGTGGTCAGGGCTCGAATGATACGTCCACCTAATAGGAATCCCAGGACAAGCAGTAATTATCTGACATTTGTCGCAGGCAGTTATCTTATGTAGTCATTGAGGAATGCTGCACTCTAAATGATTCGCAAATTCATTTTGCCCTATGTTTGGAAGCGCGTATCTCGAAACTTGAGGTGGTTTCAAGAATACTACTAAATAAACACGCCCTCAGATCTGGCCAGATTCGATGCAGCAGTTAAAACATGTGACTTGAGTTCTTAATGCTTTCAAAATTTAATGTTTCTTTAGACCACGTGATGAAATTTCGGTTATGAAATATGTTGTTTTTATTTATTGCTCCACAATTTTTGCTGGTATGAACTAATGTCAACAAAAGTATTTTTTATTCCACTTCCTTCTTTTTCACTACAGCCTGCGGGCAATGCAGAAGAATCAACTGAGTGTCGTCCTCTTTCTAAATGAGCGTAAGGCTTGTATGCATCAGGCGACAGATACGCAGCGCCTAATTATCAATTAGCCCAAATAAGTTGTGTGAGATGGTGCACAAAATCATATTGATGGCTAATATCAGCAAGAGACGATGTGACAAGTGTACGGAAAGTAAGCGCAATGCCCCATGTGGTGTAAATCTTTCATTTATGCTAATTTTGTTCATTTTACAAATCGGGCGTCATTTTTTACCAAAAAAAAATAAATTCTGTTCGCCAAAAAGGTTTAGTGGCGCTGCAAGAAGGCACAATATTGCGAAAATGCATACAAAAATAGCATTGTAATTGCATTGCGTCGCTCTCTTAAAGCCGCGCAAGACTTTGTTTGCCAACGGGGTACTTGCTTCAAACTAGGTTATTTAGACAAGTTTCTGAAGCAGTCGATGACAGCAACAGAGACGTCTGTGAAGAAGTAATTGTCATCTAAATATTATGTGTTGCTTGTGAGTCTTTGTTCTTCCAAGTTTGTTACTAATTGTGTGCTGTGCGTAAAAGGTAAATGATATCAAATAATGAAGTCCGTATGCATCCCAGGAAACGTTCATGCTCAGGACAGGCATTAAAAAATGCGTACTATCCCCACCCCTCTCGTCCTCTCATGCCCGCGGAAGTTCTACGAAATTGAAGTTCATGGGTTTACAGATATATGTGCGTGTGATGATAATTTAGTGTACTGTGCAAGAACCTGAGCAACATATCGACATATCTTTTTTTCGCTAATGTGTTCAAGCTTTACTTTTCGTGATCTTTCGAGATAATTGAAGAGATTTAAGAGACATCCCGGTGGCCACTACAATTTTTCATTTGCAGACTCGGACGAGAGCTGCCCGAATACAGGTCTGTGGCCCTATGTGTTCGCGGTGGTCTACTTCGTGCACCTCAAGCTGATCCTTCTCACCGTCCTGGTGGCGCTCTTCTTGTAAGGGAACCACATTTCCTGCTTTACGCCAACGATCCAAGTCTGGTCATGAGAACCGAATTGTCGAAAACTATACTTCTCGACAACTTTCTGCGGCAATGGAGGTGAAAGCTACGGAGGCAAAGCGCGCACGAGTAAGAGCGCTTCTAAAAAAAGAAAAGACCCCTGTTGTCATTTGCTTGCGTTTCAACTACGAAAGAGTAAACGGAAGCACCATATTCGCAACCGCACAATACGACAAGATACGCGACTGCGCGTTAAAGTTAAACTATTTCCCTGCTTTCATCCTTTTCATTTGGGCTAATGCGAAACAGTCGCATGTGCAAGGTGTTGTGTTTGCCTGTGTTCAGCTGTGTTCAGTTTGCGGGTTGGCAACCTCTCTACGATAGTACTAGTGTAGTCAACCTTGTGCGTGACGGGCGTAGGGTATATAAGGCCCTGACCGGAAATAAAAGCTCTCTTTGTTGTTTCGCCGTTACGACAGTAGTTTCGGGCTTGCCTTCGCCCGGTGTCTTTTTCTTCGCGCCATCTTGCATTGGTGCGAGATACAACATAAAATGGCGACGAGGTAAAACCGCGAGTTCTTCAAGTTCGATGCACGCCTGCACTCATTGCCCAGAAGCTTCATCAAGCTCCAGGATGCGAGCTCGAGTTGCGTCGCCCACTCCAGCAGTCTCCGTCGTTCGCGACGCCACTCCGGCAAGTTAGGCTTCGCAGCGCTGCCGTGTCGCCCGCTACTCTTTTCACGCCTGCGCCTCACTCTACGCCGGTAAGCCATGGCTGCCTTATTCAACTGCAACCCGCCGCCTCCTCCGTTTCTTGCTACGCCGGGTCCTGCATCAGTACCGTGGAGACAATGGAAGCTTGCGTTTCTCAACTACTTGGAGGCTATCGGCGGCGAGGACCTCACGCAGCGACGCAGAAAAGCTATCCTACTGAATGCACTAGGCTTGGAGGGGCAGCGAATATATTACAGTTTGGCGCCACTTACTGCGTCGGAGCTCATCAACGTACATATGAAGACTGAGCCCGACTCGGATGTTTTCGACGAGGCAATTTCACTGCTTGACAAGCATTTCGCAACAAGCGTAAACGAGTTGATGGAGCGACACCGCTTTCGACAGCGTCGTCAGCTGCCGGGTGAGCCCTTCGAAGCTTATGCCGCTGCACTGCGTGAGCTAGCCGCAAGCTGTGATTTCGGTGATCAAATGGAGAAAGCCGTACGAGACCAGCTACTGGAGGGGTCGACATCGCAACAAATACGTGAGCGTCTGCTTTTTGAGGGAACAAGCCTTACGCTGAGCCGCGCTGTGGAGCTTGGCAAGCACATCGAACAGACTCGACATGAACTTAAGGAACTGTCAGCTGATTCAGTGGTGCAAAGAATAGTTGACAAGCCTGAACGTAGGAGTGCAAGTGGATTTTCGGCGTGCTACCGTTGCGGGTCAACCGAACATCGAGCGAATGCAAGAGAATGCCGTGCTAAGAAGGTGAAATGCCGAAACTGCAACAAAGTGGGACATTTTGCGTCTGTGTGCCGTTCAAGACGCCCAGGTGAGTCTCAGGGCAACACCGAAAGCAAGAACACACCGGAAGCGACGAATGCTATCTCTGTTCTCAACCTCAGCACTGAAGGTATGCGAGGGAAAGGAATTTACATCGATGTCAATGTTAACAATACTACTCTGAGCCTCCTCATTGACACGGGGTCGTCTGTCTCTCTGCTTAACGAAGCAAGCTTTCAAGAACATTTCTCTGGCTGTTCACTTACGGATGCTAAAGTGAGGCTGGTCGACTACTCAAAGCAACGGATTGCAGTCAAGGGATGCTTTCTGGCGAACGTAGCCTACAAGCAGGTTCAAACCTGTGTTCTTTTTCACGTCGTGGAACGTGGTACATCGCTTTTGGGACTGGATGCCATACAGAATCTCCAACTTTGCATTGAAGGGGATACGCTGTCGTGTCTACAAACAGATTCACAGCCTTCATCGTTGCTGCCAGCCCACCTGCGTGGTGAATTTTCGCACCTGTTCTCTGGTAAACTTGGCCAGGTCAAGGGTTTTGTGCACGAAGTCAAAGTTCGTCCCTCGGTGAAGCCTGTAGCTGCCAAGCTACGACGGTTACCGCTTGCTCTCCGTGAACGTGTGTCTGCCGAATTGCGCCAACTGGAACTGTCGGGCATCATAGAACGAGTTGATGCGGCCGAATGGGTATCGGCGATCGTTGTTGTGCAGAAACCCAATGAGACGATACGCCTCTGCGTTGACCTTCGAGAAGTGAACAAGGCCATCATAGTGGATGGGTTCCCTCTCCCCCACACGGAAGAACTGCTGCACCACCTGGTAGGTGCAACTAGATTTTCAAAACTGGATTTGAAAGCTGCGTACCATCAGCTGGAACTGACACGTGAAAGTCGTGAACTAACAACATTTGTGACTCACGAAGGCCTTTTCAGATTTAGAAGAGTATGCTTTGGCCTTGCATCTGCACCTGCAGCTTTCCAGAAGTTGATGTCATCCATACTGAAAGGGTGCCAAGGGGTACTGTGTTACATAGATGATGTGGTAGTATGGGGAAAAACTGCCAGTGAACACGATGAGAACTTGCGAGAAGTTCTGAAACGGATCTCCAATGCAGGTCTCACACTGAATGAAAAATGTGTTTTTGATGTGGACCAAATATCCTTTTTGGGTCATGTAGTGAGTAGTGAGGGCATCGCACCCATGCACTCAAAAGTTGAAGCAGTCACCCAGGCAGCAGTGCCAAAAGATGCACCAGCGTTACGATCGTTTTTGGGACTCGCAGGATATTACGCCCGTTTCGTGCCACACTATGCGGACGTTGTAGAACCGCTCAGGAAACTATTGCGCAAACAGCAAGCGTTCGTATGGGACGAAGCCGCACAGCACAGCTTTGATGCAGTCAAAGCAGCGTTATCGTCATGCAGCGTGATCCACATGTTCGATCCAGAACTGCCGGTGGTTGTGACTACGGATGCCTCCAACACAGGACTGGGCGCTGTACTGCAGCAGCAAGCAGGGAAAGAGCTGCGAACGGTAGCTTTTGCATCCCGGTCATTGACGTCTGCCGAACGCAAGTATTCTGCGGGGGAAAAAGAGGCCCTCGCGTGTCTCTTCGCGTGTGAACACTGGCACGTCTACTTGTGGGGCCGGCGATTCCTTCTCCGAACTGATCATCAAGCGTTGGTGACATTGCTGTCGTCGGGAGGTGCTGGTAGAAGGCCACTACGAATTGCAAGATGGTCTGCCAGACTTTTGTATTATAACTTTGACATTGTGTACCAAAAAGGAAGTGATAACGTAGTGGCTGATGCCTTGTCCAGGCTAGCTGTGACCTCTGCAGCTGAGCCAGAGTTGGACGAAGAGGTGGTGTCCGTGGTACTGTCTTGTATCACCAAAGGGCAGCTTCAAGCAGCTACAGCCGAGAGTGAAACCTTACAGACTGTGATTAAATACATTGCTTCTGGATGGCCTGCCAAAAAGATTTTAGGCCCAGAAGTAAAGCCCTACCATGAGGTGAAGGAGGAACTCTCTGTGATAGACAACATAGTGTTCAGAGGGGACAGAATTGTTGTGCCTGAAACTTTGACATCCGAGTTGGTGGTGTTCGCACATGACACGCATCCAGGCATCACACGAACAAAGCAAAGACTTCGAGAGAAATTCTGGTGGCCACGAATGGATACGGAGGTGGAACACGCAGTCAGAAGTTGCCACATTTGCCAAGCAGCTGACAAGTCGGCAAAACCGACTAATGCACCCCTGCAGCCTGTTGCGTTCCCAGAGCTGCCATGGCAGAAGCTCGCCGTTGATATTGTAGGCCCCCTCAACTTGCAGCAGGCAAGTCCGAAGTTTGTAATAACTCTCATAGACTACCATTCTAAGTGGCCAGAAGTTTACTTCGCAAATACAGTGACGTCTGAAGTTGTCATCGACTTTTTAACTAATGTTTTCAGCCGCGAAGGCTACCCAGAGGAAATAATTTCTGACAATGGACCCCAGTTTAAATCCCAGGTATTTGAAAATTTCCTGAAGGAGAGGGGAATCAAGCATGGTGTCTCGTCCGTATATTACCCCCAAGCCAACGGCTTGGTGGAAAGATTCAACAGAAGCCTAAAGGACTTCATTCAACTCTCTGTTTTGGAAGGCAGATGTGTCCAGTCGACTGTAGTGGAATATCTGGCCGTGTACAGAGCAACGCCGCATTCTACTACAGGAGTTTCCCCGTCTGTGTTACTTCACCGCCGCCAGCCCAGGACTCGCCTCGACATTGTGGGCTTGCCGTCCAAGGAGTTCTTCCAAGAGCCTGCATTGGCCATGCGCCGGCTGCGTGCCCGTGTTCAGGCAAAGCAGATGTCAATGAAGACTTACACAGACGAGAGGCGAGCGGCGAAGGCTCCGAAGTTCCGGGAAGGAGATTATGTGAGAGTTCGTACCCAAGCAGCGACGGGAAAGGCGGGACTATCCTACTCCAAGCCCCGACGAATAGTCAAGCAGCTAGGTCCAAACTCTTTCCGCTTGGAGGATGGGCGTACATGGAATGCGTCGAAGTTGGTGTCTGTTCCAGAGCAGTGTCAGATCGGGAGGAACCAGCAGTCGCCGAGCGCCCTGCCCACTGAGGAAGACCCCGACCCGTGTGGTGTGGACGACTCGCAACTGCCTCTGCAGGCAACCACGCCTACGAGATTACCGCCTTTATCAAGTTCATGTCAACCCCCTAACTGCCCTTCAGTGGTGACGTCAAGAGGACCCTCGACTAGGGACCGACGGCTTCCGTCACGGTTCCGGGACTTCTATGTGTGACTTCATTTTTTTTGCGAAGGGGATGATGTTGTGTTTGCCTGTGTTCAGCTGTGTTCAGTTTGCGGGTTGGCAACCTCTCTACGATAGTACTAGTGTAGTCAACCTTGTGCGTGACGGGCGTAGGGTATATAAGGCCCTGACCGGAAATAAAAGCTCTCTTTGTTGTTTCGCCGTTACTACAGTAGTTTCGGGCTCGCCTTCGCCCGGTGTCTTTTTCTTCGCGCCATCTTGCATTGGTGCGAGATACAACATGGGTCACCACTGTTGGGATGCGAGTACGCGCGGAGGAGAGAGAGAGAGACGTCTCGACGGCGTGAATCCCAACTGTCAACTGGTTTTATTTTTCTTTTGCTTCAGCCGCCCTTGAGGCTGCTCGCCCTTTCCACTCGTCACCATTGGTGGAGAGTGGAGGACACGGAGGCGCGGGGTGGAACCGGTATGGTGGTTAGGAAGGTTTCGGAGCTGCGCTCGCTGTTCGCCCTTGCCTGCACGTTCTGGCCCTCTCGCGGCCATTACAGCCCTAGCAAAAGAGGGCGCACCGAAGTAACTTTCGATTTCACTTTTCAAAGCAGCCCAGAAACATTCCCACGTTACCACGTAATGCACAGTGAAGGAACCACTCCAGTAAGGAAGCTATCACCATTCTTAGTGTCGAAATGCCTCGTAGAAAAAATTGAAAAACAATACAAGGCCTCAAAGATGTCAAGTGGAGACCTCCTCCTCGAACTCAAAACCAAAGACCAAGTGGAAAAGCTAGCTGATCTCACCAGTATCGATGATATCAAAGTCACACTCTCAGCACACCGTTCTCTAAACACAAGCAGGGGCGTAATATCAGAAGAAGATTTCATAAATCTGAGTGATGAACTGCTTGAAGGGTTCCAAGAACAAAATGTAATCAAGGTTCAAAGAGTAACTCTCCGAAGAAGGACGAACAAATCCCCACCAAACACGCCATACTTACCTTTAGTACCAGTATTGTGCCTAGTTCACTTGACACACCGCCTCGGGTTAGGGATACACGGTCTCACGTTGATTCTCACATACCTTGCTTCAAGTGCCAGAGGTTTGGACATGCTTCACAATCATGCAGAGGTAAATCAACATGTGGAAAGTGTAGTGCCAATGATCACCAGTCGGACAACTGCAATGCTCCTCCACACTGTACAAACTGCAAGGGGGATCATCCAGCGTATTCACGATCATGAATGATGATCATGATTTGCTGGAAGAAAGAAAAGGAGACATTTGCACTCACAGTGAAAGAGAAGATTTCTTTTTATGAAGCAAGGAAAAAGCTATCGCACTTACCTCAAACAACCTATGCCAGTGCAGCGCGGCAGGGGCAGTGCCACAGTGATCCCGGTGGTCTCAGGGATCCCTACAGGGATCACAATCAGTGGCCCAGTAGTAACTCCACCCGCACCCTTGGCAGCAGCAGCCAGTACTGCTCCATCATCATCAAATACGGGCCTGCAGACCGCAGTTTCGCAGGGCCCTAGGCTAAATCGAACTCCAAGGCCTGAGACGCACGTCTCAGTGCCTGGTTCTCGATCATCCAGCGCCTGCAAGAAGGCTATGGAGATCGACACAAAACCTCCGGCGTCATCGACGCCAAAAGATCAGCGCTCCCTGGAGCGCACTAAGAAAGATAAACTCTTAGTAACTGCGCCAAAAAAGGGACTGGTAACCTGAACGGTTACCACTCTCGCTTTAGTACAATCCCTTTAACACGTCACCTACAACCTTTGAGTTCATTCACATAAATAAACATTATCAATTCCGCCACTATGGCTTTTATCGTACACTGGAATTGTAGAGGCCTATTCACAACTTAGGTGACATTAAAGACATAACAAATAAGTTCTCGCCAGTCGCATTTTGCCTACAGGAAACGAATTTAGGCCCTAAAAATAGTCAATTGCTCAAAGGTTTCACCATTGTCCGAAGGGACCGCGAACAGTCTAGCCGTCTGTCAGGAGGAGTTGCTATAGTCGTACAAGGTGGCACTCCTACCTGAAACGTTTAATTAAATACCTCTTTTGAGGCTGTAGCCATGACTGTTCTTTCATATAAAACTGTTACCATCTGTTCAATTTATATTCCACCTCATACCCATATTACGATTAGAGAGATGGAAAACTTAATAGAACAGCTGCCTGAGCCTTTTCTTTTAGTTGGAGATTTTAATGCATATTCTGCTCTTTGGGGCAGCGATAAAACTGACCAAAGAGAGCAGCTTATTGAAGATTTCATTTTATCAAATAACGTTTGTCCTTTAAACTCAGGTGCACCAACCTATTTCTCGCCAACTTCACGGAAATTTAGTTCTCTCGATTTAGCCTTCTGCTCACCATGTGTTTTTAGTGATTTTAAGTGGGAAGTCCTGGACACCATATGGAAGTGATCATCTGCCAGCAGTCATCAAATTATCATCCACATTACCTATCATAAACTCCCCGCAGGGGCGTCTGCGTCAACGGGCGTTTCGTGTGTTGCGAAACCACGTACCCGAGCACATGAGGGTTGGACTCCCCCGCGTGTAGCCGTGTGCGGCTTAGCCGTGTCTGGGGAAAGGGAGATCCTGGGGGTTGAGCTGATGCCGGGTGTTCGGACCTTTGAAGCCCCCCGGTGGAGGCAACACACCTCTCCGGCCTTTGCTTCACATAGACGGCACCTCCAGACTGACCCACCTGGAGGGAATCGGCAGTCGCCTTTTCCTGTCCCCCTCTTCAATCTTTTGTCTTTCTCTCTCACTTTTTTCCATCTTTCCTGTCTACTTGTCACTTCTCACTTCCGAATTTTTGGGCGGCAAGGGTTAACCTGGTGTACTTATCCCAACCTTGGGTATATTATATTAGTTTATAGCGGCGATGCATAACTGGCCTATGCAAGTATTCCAACCTTGTAATGTCCCCTTGTTGGGCTCTGTGTTGGGTGGCTACCATCGCCGCCGAATTTTCCTACTTTATATGGCAAACGCTTTTCCAAACTTCTCCTGATCGCTCCCTGAAAAGGGGGCGCACCGATGAAACGTTCAACTTCCGCATGAAACCTATAGAAACAATTCCCAAGTACCATATTATACATAGCCAAAATGAAACAAAGACTGTCCGCCCGCCTCCACCTTATATTCCCTGAAGTTTACAATACCCCCAACTGCCGGTGCTGTGGCACTCACCCGGCTACGCTTCCGCATATGCTGTGGGAGTGCCCAGCACAGTACAGACACATTAACACCACGACCCTCTCGTCGAGGTTGCGTGAGGCTCTGCGGAGCTCCACCGTCGATGACCAAACCTGGGCGACCCAGCACGCCCGTGAGGCGGCGGCGAGGCAAGCCGTCGACGTCCCCTCATGGGAGGCTTAGGACCGGCCATCTTAATGTGCTGGTTCCGCAATAAAAGTGTATTCCTCCTCCTGTCCGTACGATATCCCCATTTGTGGTCGCAAAATCTCTTACCGAAGCATGCGGCTCAGGTTACAAAGTAACTAAGATGGGAAGTGGAGGCCGTCTTCTAGAAGTCCGTGACAATCTCCAGTACAACACGCTGTCAAATTCATAGTGAATCTTTTTGCGTACACAATCGACACGGACACAGTGAAGGGGGGACACACGAGCGCTTACTCACAACTGTTTATTTTCGGAAAGATACAAAACATATATACCCCAGCTATCTGCACTGAGCATGAGCAACCAGAGTTGTCAGTATAAACAGAAAAGATTAAAAAGGTTTACCCAGTATTCAAAAATGTAAATTCTTTGTCAGAAATTGCAACCGATGGTTGACTTATGCATTTTTCAGCACACTTCTTGATATGGAACGCTTCGGTTATTTCACGTGTCAGTTTGTTTTTATCTGAAAACAAAATGTCAGTGTCAATAAATACCGGTCACAATGACATAGATTACAGTGGTTTGATAAATGTGAATGATTTTCTTTACCGAGAGAACGTTCATGTCCTTTTAGACGGGTGTTTATGCACCGACCGGTTTGTCCTATGTACATCTGGACATGAACATGGCCGAAAGAGAACATGAACGTTCTCTCGGTAAAGAAAATCATTCACATTTATCAAACCACTGTAATCTATGTCATTGTGACCGGTATTTATTGACACTGACATTTTGTTTTCAGATAAAAACAAACTGACACGTGAAATAACCGAAGCGTTCCATATCAAGAAGTGTGCTGAAAAATGCATAAGTCAACCATCGGTTGCAATTTCTGACAAAGAATTTACATTTTTGAATACTGGGTAAACCTTTTTAATCTTTTCTGTTTATACTGACGACTCTTGTTGCTCATGCTCAGTGCAGATAGCAGGGGTATATATGTTTTGTATCTTTCCGAAAATAAGCAGTTGTGAGTAAGCGCTCGTGTGTCCCCCCTTCACTGTGTCCGTGTCGATTGTGTGCGCAAAAAGATTTCACTATGAATTCGTACCAACTCGCCCACCTATCAGTTCTGCTGAAGCTGTCAAAACTCGTGGTGTTTGGGGACATTCCTGTCTCCGTGGGCCCACACAGATCAATGAACACTACGCGCCATCTCTGGATCTCGCAAGCAGGTTGTCATCTCTGATGACAACCTGCTTGAACTTAGTGAGAGTCAGTTGTTGGAAGGATGGCAAGAACAAAACGTGGTAAAAGTCCAAAGAATCAAGATAAGGCGCGACAATAAGGAACTCCCAACCAAACATGTTATCATTACCTTTGGTACAAGCAACCTCCCCAGGCGTCGCGCTGCTGAGCGCGAGGTCGCGGGATCGAATCCCGACCCCGGCGGCTGCATTTCGATGGAGGCGAAATGCAAAAACGCCCGTGTGCTTGGGTTGTAGTGCACGTTAAAGAAACCCAGGTGGTCAAAATTAATCCGGAGCCCTCCACTACGGCGTGCCTCATAATCAGAACTGGTTTTGGCCCGTAAAACCCCAGAAAGAAGAAGCAACCTTCCTGAGTCAATTGAAACCGCATACTGTAAACTGCGTGTACGACCGTACATCCCAAATCCGCGCCGATGATTCAAGTGTCAGCGTTTTGGGCATGGGTCGCAAAGTTGCCGAGGGCGATCTACCTGTGCAAAATGTGCATCCAAAGACGTGCATCCAAGACGTGCATCCTCAGAAGCGTGCACTTCCACAAACCACTGTACCAACTTTGACGGAGACCACCCGGCCTACTCATGAGATGCCCGACATGGAAGAAAGAAAAAGGCATAATAGAATTCAAAGTGAAACTGAACATCTCCTTTCCAGAAGAGCGCAAGCGTTGTTCTGCCTTCAATCAGTCTAATCCGTCCTGCTCTGATGCGGCGCGCCGGGGGGCAGCGCCACATCTTTCGGCGGCCGCCCGAGTCACACGGAGTGTGACAGCGGTCACGCCAGCCGCCCCCCCCCCCCCCCCCCCCCGGCAGGAGCAGCAAGCGCTGCTTCGCCCCCAGCCAAGAAGGGCCAGCAGACTTCCGGGCCTGTAGGTCCCAGGGCCACTGCTCGTGCAGACAGGCCCAAAAACCCCCGAGTGTGCTCGCTGAGCGGGCGCCATTCTCCGCCTCTGAAGAGGCAATGAAGCAACCAACACTCCTCCGGTGTCTCAAACGCCGAAGGAACGGCGTAGCTCCATAGAGCCCGCCGGGAAAAAGAAAAATCGCGTATCACGGGGCCTGGAAAGGCCTCGTGAGCCAATTTGGTCTAGCTCTTGACACACAGCAATATACGCTTCCAATATGGCTACACAAATAATACATTGGAACGTCAGGGGTCTACTCCACAATCTGGACGACATAAAGGAACTCCTACACAAGTTTAATCCACGCGTTCTCTGTGTGCAAGAGACAAACCTCAATTCTACACACACAAACTTTCTGCGGCAATATGCCATTTACCGTAACGACCGAAACGACGCTCTCTCCTCATCTGGCGGTGTCGCCATAATAGTCGATAAGGGTGTACCCTGCCAGCATTTACAGCTGCAAACGCCTCTTGAGGCAGTTGCAGTCATAGCAGTGTTTTTGGGGTAAGCTGCTGACAATTACTTCTTTTCGAAAGGTGTTTATTCGGCAGAGTTTAGAGCAACACAACATCAACGGTCAGCGCAGTAACAGCTTTGAAGTACGAGAGCCGTTGCCGATCAAGAGCGCTCGACCCACTAGCGTTTTGAACCAGTATCGCTGAACCCACTAACGTCTCTCTTCTTCGCTAGAATCACCCCCGGGAGCGATAAGGGAGCCGTCCGGCGACCAACAGTTCGTCACGATGAGCGGCTCGTAATAAGGCTTTAGACGGTCGACATGGACAATGTCTCGTCCACAGCGGCGCATGTCTGAAGATGGCTCTACTGGTTCTATTACATAGTTCACAGGAAATGCGCGTTCGATGACACGATAAGGGCCTTCATACTTCGGAACCAGTTTTGATGAGAGGCCAGGGGCAGTGAGAAGGACTGAGAGCCACACGAGCCCCCGCAGGGGCGTCTGCGCAAGCAGACGTTTGGTGTGTTGCGACACCACGTACCCGAGCACATGAGGGTCGGACTCTCCCGCGTGTTGCGAAGATGCAATGATAGATACAGCTTTGTTCTCCTTTTTGTTTGTTTCGGCGTTAAGTGGTTCACTAAGTATACGGACAGTCAATCTCTCCCTCTATTTCCCGCTCTCTTGGCTCAATCGGACCGAAGGGGAGCTTAGCGAGCATGGGCGGCAAGCATGCACACGTCTAATGTCAATGACGGAGAGATGGACAGAGAGAGTTTGGGGCTGACGTCAATGTTTATGTCACCGTGAATAAATTGAAACTAAAACTTTAGTCTGGCTAGTTTTGCTCTACTTTGCAGTGTTAATTAACCAGCTCTCTTTAATAATGTAGTCAATGAATCCGATAAGTTGTATTTATTAAAACATAACTCTATTGCCTTCCTCTGCACCCCTTCCATTCTTGCAATGAGTTATTTTGTGTACGGAAACCAAACAATATTGGCGTGCTCCAGCACTGTTCGAACAAGCATTTTGTAGGCCAGCAAATTTTATCTGGGGGCGCAAGACGAAGGTGTCTTCTCAGAAAGAAGAGTAGGTTTAGTGCTCAACATGTACATTTATTTCCACTTGAGGTTATTTTGTTAACATGGCTTTCCCATCGGAGAGCGTATGTTAAAGTGACACCTAAATATTTACGCTGAAATGGACAAGTAAGAGGTGTGTCATTAATAATGTGAGTAAACTCAGATACCTGTTTCTTTCTTACTGTTTGCGTTACAGATTTTTCGGCACTTAGAGTCATCTACCACTCCTGACACCAAAAGGCAGAATTTTGTGTATGGTGATTATCACTGTGATGAATTTCGCGGTACGAAATACAGTAGTCAGCGAATAGACGGATGTTACCATGTAATCGGGAAGGCAAATCTTTTATGTATATTAAAAATAAACCAGGGTCCAAAACACTGCCTTGGCGCACTCCCGATGCAACAGGTGCTAAATTGGAAGCTTCGTTATGAATATACACGAATTGTGAATAAATCGGCACAGTGACTCATGAGTGCACTCACTCACACTCGCACTCATTTCAAAGGGGTGAGTGCCAGTGAGTGTGAGTGGAGGTGAGTGCGGTGAGTGCGAGTGAGTACCAGTGAGTGTGAGTGCAGGTGAGTGCGAGTGCCAGTAAGAGTGAGTGCAGGTGAGTGCGAGTGAGTGTGAGTGCAGGTGACGGCGAGTGAGTGCCAGTGAATGTCAGTGTAAGTGAATGCGAGTGCGAGCGAGTACCAGTGAGTGTGAGTGCAGATGTGAGTGCGAGTGAGTGAGGTGAGTTCGAGTGAGTGCAGTGAGTGCAGGTAAGTGCCAGTGAATGTGCAGGTAAGTTGCCATTGCGCGAGCGCGAGAGTACCAATGAGTGTGAGTGCGAGTGAGTGCCAGTGATTGTGAGTGCAGGTGAGTGCGAGTGAGTGCCAGTGAGTGTGAGTGCCTGTGTCTGTGAGTGGAGATGAGTGCGAGTGAGTGCCAGTGAGTGCAGGTGAGTGCCGAGTGAGTGTGAGTGCAGGTGAGCGCGAGTGCGAGAGAGGGCCAGTGAGTGCCAGTGAGTGCAGGTGAGTTGAGTGTGAGTGCAGGAGGGCCAGTGAGTGTGAGTGCGCGAGTGCGAGTGAGTGCCAGTGAGGTGTGAGTGCAGGTGAGTGAGTGTGAGTGCGAGAGTGTGAGGCCAGTGGTGCCAGTGAGTGTGAGTGCAGGTGAGTGCGAGAGAGGGCCAGTGAGTGTGAGTGCAGGTGAGTGCGAGTGAGTGCCAGTGAGTGTGAGTGCAGGTGAGTGCAGGTGAGTGCGAGTGAGTGCCAGTGAGTGTGAGTGCAGGTGAGTGCGAGTGAGTACCAGTGAGTGTGAGTGCAGGTAAGTGCGAGTGAGTGCCAGTGAATGTGAGTGTAAGTTTCGCGAGTGCGAGCGAGTACCAATGAGTGCGAGTGAGTGCCAGTGAGTGTGAGTGCCTGTGAGTGCAGGTGAGCGCGAGTGCGAGTGAGTGCCAGTGAGTGTGAGTGCGAGTGCGTGCGAGTGTCAGTGAGTGTGAGTGCGAGTGAGTGCCTGTGAGTGTGAGTGCCTGTGAGTGTGAGTGGAGATGAGTGAACGTGAGTGAGTGCGGGGCCTGGAAAAAATTATGGTGAGTGAGTGTGAGTGAGTGTTCTCCCACACTGCCGACCTATGAAACGCATCAGCGAATAGGTTCATATCAGGTTTCTTTTTTTTTCCGAACCATAGGGCAGCCTGCACAAGTTTGTTTGCTCTCTGCATTGCAGGCACGTCATTAACCAATAATTGCATGGGCCAAATTGAGGTATTGCTGGAAGAGAAGAGCAGTGTGCCATCTGTATTTAATATCTAGCTAATCCTATGCCCATTGTCTGCTGTAGCAAAAACAGTCACGATACCTTTCGCCACCACAGATGTCGGAAAAACTGCGGCTTGTGCTTAGATGCCTTGTCAGATCTCGAATTGTGCAATTCTTTAACCCCTTTCTCGGCTGAGAGGGTACATCTAATAGCACAAAGAATGACGCACTATTTAGTGAAGTAGCCACAGCACACCCACAATTTTTACACTGCAAGGAATGACTTGACTCTGTGTGAAAGGACACTTCCCGACAGTTTTCACAAATGTAATTGAAACTCAAGCCGGTGCCAGACTCTGAAAAGAGCTTACCAAGCTTATACATAGATTGAGACAGGGCAGGTCTTTCAAAGAACAAGTTGTTTATCTCTATAAGGTTTGTCAGTGCTGTCAATGTCAAATTGTTCTTTAAGGCATGCTTAAATATCATTAACAGCATGTCTCCTTTCGAAACAACAAGCTTGTCATTCAGGGCCCCTGAAATAATTCACCAAGCTGTGTTCTATTTGTGTCAGTATTGCTGAAAAAGTCTTGGCCGTCATTCATGTGTTCCGATTCACTTTGACTTGAGTCTTGCGCCATGCTGCCGAGTTCACGATGTTGCGTGCCCTGCAAATCAGAGTTTATTTGTTAGGTCCACTTAAATATATATTCACTACGTCGATGCATACCAATGTAATCGGGCAAAGACCAGTTGTATCATCATCACTGTCAAGATCTTTTGCGTAGCAGCACTCTTCACCAGATTGATTGGTGTCATCCGTGTCGTCCTCAGTGGCTACGTGATCTTTATTGAAACCACCTCCTTTCTCGTGCAGATTTCTTGCATGTCCACTTGGACCGGGCTGTGCAGATGTCTGCATAACAAATATTGCATTTTAGATGCATTAGAGAACACGTGTATGCATTATTTAGGAAACATTTTTGCCATCACTTGCATGTGAATAAGAAATTTCTCTCTCTATGCACCGTGGGGGTCTATATATGCCGTATTTTCCGGTGTATAAGTCGCGTTTTGTTTTTCTGAAAGTTTTCGTCGGTGCGTCTTATACAACGGTGCGACTCATGTACGATTTTTTTTACTGCCATCCATCAAAATCGGATTGGAGGCTATGGCCACACGAAGCGCACCGAGTTGACCTCGATCCTCTCCCACTTAATTGCTACGGGTTCTGTGCGCGCAATCGAGGTACCGTGTTCTCGTGATCCAGTTCCCGAGCGTCGTGCGAGGGCGGAGCAGCAACGCAAGCGGCGGCACCGCCCACCGCGAGCCGACCGAATGAGGATGAGCAGGACGACCGCGAGTCGACTGAATGGCAGGCATGCCATTAAGTGTGTGCATATGCACTTGCGTGTGACCCGCGTTGACGAAATGAAACGTCACTAATTTTTTAATCGCTTACTGAACGAACAGGTGCGTCTTTTTCACCGGTGCGACTTGTACGCTTTTCTTCCTCGGAAAAACAGTCACTTTGAGGGGGGTGTGACGTATACAAAGGTGCGACTAATTGCCTGAAAAATACGGTAATTAATATAGCTACCATGCAGCACATGAACTATTGCATATCATACACGCACGAAATACATGTTGGTAGGCTTAATCGACGTACTAGCGTCCTGGAACAGATGATGGCTGTCCCATCAGAATCCCCCGCAGGGGCGTCTGCGTCAGCAGGCGTTTGGTGTGTTGCGACACCACGGACCCGAGCACATGAGGGTTGGCCCCTCCCGCGTGTCGCCGTGCGTGGCTTCGCCGTGTCCAGGGAAAAGGGAATCCTGGGAGTTGAGCCGAAGCCGGGTGTTTGGACCTTTATGGCCCCTCGGCAGAGGCAACACACTCCTTTGGCCTCTGCTTCACGTAGACGGCACCCCCGGGCTGACCCACCCGGGGGAAATCGGCAGTCGCCTTTTCCGGTTCTTCTTTTCAATCTTCGTCTTTCTCCCTCACTTTTAATCTTTCCTGTCTCCTTTTCTCTTCCATTTACTTCCAACATTCCTGGCGGCGAGGGTTAACCTTGTGTGGGTAGCCAACCTGGGACATTACATATCTGGTTATAGTGGCGGTGTACAGCTGGCGTTTGCAGGACCTATGTTTTCCAGGCTCTGCAGCGTCCCCTCGTTGGGCTCCATGGTGGGTGGCTGGCGCCGCTGCCGAAACATTCACCTATACTTATGGAAAGTTCATTCCCCCCACCCCCTGATCGCCGTCTGAAACGAGGGCGTACCGAAGAAGTTTTCAAGTTTTTTGGCCGAAATACTGAGAATTTTCCTCGATTTCATGTAATCCATTCTGAGAAAAAAGAAAAGGCAGCGAAAATGATCTCACCTTTTCTGGTTGCAAAAACACTGACTGAAGCTTTTGGTCCAGGTTATAAAGTTTCCAGGCTGACAAGCGGTGATCTTCTGGAACTCCTCGAAAAGAAACAACACGAAAAACTGTCAAATCTAGTGTCGTTCGGGATATCCCGGTGACAGTCACACCGCACCGCTCTATGAACACAACTCGTGCAGTCGTTTCTGATGCTGATCTTATGGAACTTTCGGAAGCTGAACTACTAGAGAGAGGGCTGGAGTGATCAAAATGTGATCAATGTCAAGAGAATTAAGATGAGGCGCGATGGAAAAGAGATCGAAACAAAGCACCTAATTCTAACTTTCAGAACAAGTACGCTGCCCGAGACCATTGAGACTGGGTACCTAAACATCCGGGTCAGACCGTACATCCCCAATCCTCTCCGATGCTTTAATTGCCAAAGATTTGGCCACAGTTCACAGAACTGCCGAGGCCGCAAGACTTGCGCTAAATGTAGTGCCCAAGAACACCTATCTGAAAATTGTGAGAATACTCCACACTGCGTGAACTGTGATGGGGAGCACCCCGCATACTCGCGATCATGCCCATCCTGGAGAAAAGAAAAAGAAATCGTAACAATCAAAGTAAAGGAAAACATATCGTTCAAAGAGGCACGCAGGCGGGTAGTGTACCTGCCAAAGAACACCTTTGCCGACGTGGCGCGTCAGGGGGCAGCGCCACAACGGCCTCCGGCAACTGTTTGGCCCACACAACGTGAGCCGGCGGTGACGCCATCCGCCCCCTTGGCGGCTGCAGCTAGCGCTGCTCCGCCATCTCAGAACAAGGGGCCATCGACCTCCGGGCTGGTGGCCTCCAGGGCCTCGTCCCTCGAGACGAGGCTTTCACGTCAAACCAACCGCTCGCAAGAGCGCGTGTCCAGCGCCTCGCAAGAGGACATGGACACAACACCAAGCGTGAGGGCGCAGCCAGCGCCTAAGGAGCGGCGCGATTCCATCGACCGCTCCAAAAAAGAAAAATCTCGTGTCACGGCGCCTGGAAAGGGCCCGTGAGCTAACTTTATATTCTTGAACGCACAGGCCAAAAACACATTCAAAATGGACACACAAATATTACAGTAGAATGTCCGAGGACTCCTCCACAACCTCGATGACATCAAAGAACTCCTAGATAAATATAATCCAAAGGTGCTGTGTTTTCAAGAAACACACCTGAAACACACGCAAACAAACTTCCTCCGAGAATATGCTATTTATCGTAAAGACCGCGATGACACGGCCGTGTCATCCGGTTGTGTGGCTATCCTAGTGGACAGAGTTGTTGCCTGCCGAGAACTAAAACTCCGTACGTCCTTAGAGGTAGTTGCTGTTCGCGCGGTGTTGTTCAATAAACTAATTACTGTTAGCTGTATATACATCCCTCCGAATTATCAACTCCAGAAAACAGAATTTCAAAGCTACATTGATGAACTTCCGGAGCCATACATAGTTGTCGGGGATTCAAACGCGCACAACACTTTGTGGGGAGACAGCCGTTGTGAAGGAAGAGGGCGTTTAATAGAAAATTTTCTTTTTTCCTCGGATGCATGTCTACTCAATAAGAAGGAGCCGACGTACTATAGCGTTGCGCACAAAACCTACTCCTCAATAGACTTGAGCATAATATCCACTACACTAATACCTTACCTTGATTGGAACATTATTAATAACCCCTACGGAAGTGACCACTTCCTAATCGTCATAAATGTAACAAAACAGGCTGAATGCTCTCCACATGTTCCCAGATAGAAAGTTGAATCAGCAAACTGGGTCCTCTTCAGCGAAATAACATATTTAGCTCAGGATGACATTGCTGGCTTTAACATAGACGATGCTGTGGCCTACTTTACAGCTTTCATAATAGAGGCTGCCACAAAATCAATCCAACAAACTAACGGGCTAGCCAAAAAGCGTCGCATCCCATGGTGGAACGACGATTGTAGAAAGGCGCGGAAACAACAAAACAAGGCTTGGGGATTGCTTCGCGACTCTCCAACTGCCGAAAACCTCATAAATTTCAACCAGGCAAAATCCCAAGGCAGAAGAACACGTCGACGTGCTAAGAGAAATAGTTGGGAACAGTATCTTTGCAGTATAAATTCCTATACAGACGAGAGAAAAGTGTGGAACAGAGTAAACACATTAAAAGGACGTCACACAAAATCACTCCCCCTGGTAAACACAGAAGGTGATAGCCTGGAAGAGCAGGCTGACTTCCTGGGTGACCATTTTGAACACATCTCCAGTGCATCACACTACACAAAACACTTTTTGAAGTTCAAAGAACGCGCAGAACGACAGCCCCTCGAACGTAAATGTGCGCCAAATGATACATACAATCGACCGTTTTCTCTCGCTGAACTTAAGGCATCTCTAGAGTCTAAACTGTTGCAATAACTCCGCACCAGGTGGCGATCGCATCCTGTACGAAATGATTAAGCACATGCACCCTGAAACCCTAAAAACACTATTAAGTCTTTTCAATGCCATGTACGCAGCTGGTTACATTCCATCTTCGTGGAAGGAAAGTGTGATCATCCCTATACATAAACAAGGCAAGGACCCATCCTTACCCAGTAGTCATAGACCAATGGCACTGACAAGCTGTATTTGCAAGTTATTTGAAAAAATGATAAACCGGCGCTTGATCTCTGTGCTTGAAAGTGGCAAAATCCGAGACCCTTTCCAATGTGGTTTCAGGGAAAGTATGTCCACAACAGACCACCTTGTTCGTATTGAGTCTTATATTAGAGATGCCTTTATACAAGGGCAGTTTTGTCTCTCAGTATTCCTGGACTTAGAAAAGGCTTACGATACGACATGGCGCTACGGAATCCTCCGAGATCTTTCGGCGATGGGTGTCCGTGGCAACATGTTAAAACACTATCGAAAGTTATCTCTCTAATCGTACATTCCGTGTAAGGGTGGGTAACGCTCTGTCTAGGGCCTTCACCCAAGAGACCGGTGTACCGCAAGGGGGCGTGCTTAGTTGCATACTGTATCGGACAACCTCGAGCATGAACATCTGGTCGTTATCCATGCTGGTCTCAACGATGTGCTGAAGGGAAGGAGCCAGAACCTAAACGGACAGTTAGAGGTTGGGTTGCGTAAACTCAGAGAAACCTCTGCGAAAGTGCATGTGACCATATGCACAATCCCACATGTCCGGGGCCAGGCTAGCGCGATGGAATGGAGGGTGCTTGAGGCTAACCGGGTCATTAGGGGTCTGAGCAGACCACTTGGGTACGGTATAATGGAGGTAAACCGGGAAGTGTACGAGTCTGGCTCCCAGCCTTTTGCACAGGATGGCATTCACTACAGTGGTGCCACGGGCGGGAGCGTAGGTAGTAGGGCGCCAAGCTACGGTTTTTTTGGGGGGACCCAGAGCCCTAAGACCACCAGTGTAGACGAAGACGGACCCAGAGAGGCTCCAAGATTCAGATTCAAGAAACGTAGAATCGGTAGAAGAAATAGACATAAGCACCAGGGGCAAGGTCATTCTGACATAGGTTACATTAACATGCAAGGTGGCAGGAATAGGCTGAAGTGGGAGGAGATAGACGAGCAACTAAGGCAAGAAAAGCTGATGGTATACGGGTTTGTGGAGACACATCTTAGGGACATGGAGCAACCTCCCTGTAATCCTGACTATGCATGGGAATATTCCAATAGAACAGAGGGCAGCAGAAAAGGGGGTGGAATTGGTGCATTCATTCATAAATGTATGAACTGGCAAAGGGTCAAACAGGAATGCAAGGAGCATTTATGGCTAAAAGGGAAAGTTGCAGGAGAGCAGACACTCCTTGGCTTTGTATACCTGTGGACAGGAGCAAATGCCAAAGAGGAAAACAAAAAAATGCTGGAATGCATATCAAGTGACATTAATGAGCTAGGAGAAGGGTGCGAGATTATTATACTAGGAGATATGAACGCACACATAGAAGACATGGACGGGTACACAGACTCAACAGGCAACATGATGCTGGATATGTGTGAAATGCATCACTTAGTTGTATGCAACAGTACTGAGAAGTGTGAAGGGCACATAACATGGGAGGTAGGGAGCCTGCAGTCGACGATAGATTATGCACTAATGTCACATAGGATGCACGATAGGCTAAATGTAATGAGCATAGATGAATATGGCTCCAGAAGTCTAGGTAGTGATCACAAACGTATTAAGGTGAGTTTTAGAGGGAAATGAAAGTAGGTAGGAGGCAAGATGAACAACCAGGTGGGATATTTTACTCGGAAAAGCAGCTTGAAATAGCAACCCAGCAAATTGAGGAAGTAATTTCAGAGGATACAAAAACAGAATGGACATATGCAAATTTAACAGGACTATTTGAGCTAGAGCTTACTAAGGTACGAGTCAGGACAAAAGGGAACAGAAGACGTAAACCCAAGAGCTGGTGGGATGAGGAGGTTAAGAAGGCCATAGAGAAACGCCAGGAAGCATCCAGGGAACACAGATATTCAAAGCAGAGGGGTGAACCAGAAGCTGATGTAGGCAGAAAATGGAACTTCTTAAACTGTAGAAGGGAAGCATACAATTTGATCAATGAGAAGATCAGAAGAAAGGGGAGCCAATGGTTGTCAGAAGTAAACAAAAAGGATAGAAAAGCAGCGAAGAAATTTTGGAAACATCTCAACTCCTTGAGTAATAAGACTAGCCTAGAGCAGAGGTTTATAGTTACAGCTCAAGGTGTTCGACTAGAGGGAGATGAGGCAATGGAACATATAAGAACAATGATGACAGAAGAATTTAAAGAACGAAACATAGCATGTCCTCAATCAGGTGAGAATGGGCTAGTCAGTGCAGTGGCTCCACTGGCACAAAGCGAGTGGGAAAGGGCAGAGAAGAGGGTTCCTAGTAGCACGTCGACAGGTCCTGATGGCATCCCAATTATGTTGATAAAGACATTGGGCCCAAAATCTAAGAAAGCATTAAGAGAGGCAGTGAGCAAAATGATAATGGACGGTAAAGCCCCTGACGGGTGGAGACTGAGCAGGATGAGCATGATATATAAGGGAAAGGGGGACAAAGCCGACATAAACAACTACCGTCCCATAACAGTGACGTCAGTGGTTTACAGGGTGGTGATGCAGATTATAAAGGACAGACTGCAGGCATGGGTGGAGAGCGAGGAGGTGCTGGGGGAACTACAAAATGGGTTCCGACAACAAAGAAGGTTAGAAGATAATCTGTTCTCATTGACACAGTGTATTGAAATAGCAGAAAAGGAACACAGGCCCCTATGGCTTGCCTTTCTGGATATCAAGGGAGCCTATGACAGTGTAATCCAAAAGGATTTGTGGGACATACTGGGCACTCTAGAGGTGGAAGATGGAGTAAGAAATCTTTTAAAATATATCTATAAAAGTAACAGGGTGCTTATAAAATGGGAAAACAAGGTATCTGGGCCTATAGAGATACAGCAGGGGCTTAGGCAGGGGTGCCCTCTGTCACCTCTGTTGTTCATGCTGTATTTACAAGGATTAGAGAAAAAATTAGAGAGGAGCGGACTTGGCTTCAACCTTTCCTATTTCAAGCAGGGAGAATGGATTAAACAGTCATTACCAGGACTGATGTATGCAGATGACATTGTACTTATGGCTGACAGCAAGGAAGACTTGCAGAGATTAATGATGGTAAAGAGGGAGATAGCTTAGGTTTGAAGTTTAGTAAAGAAAAATCGGCAGTCATGACTTTTAATGATAATCAGGGCAGCGAGCATAGGATACAGGAGGTTACGCTGGAGGTGGTGGATAAGTACAAATATCTTGGAGTGTGGATAAACAATGGGGCTGAGTACCTAACGGAACATGAAAAATATGTGACGGCTAAAGGTAGCAGAAATGCAGCTGTGATGAAAAATAGGGCACTGTGGAATTACAATAGGTACGAAGTGGTGAGAGGGATTTGGAAAGGGGTGACGGTTCCTAGTTTGACTTTCGGCAATGCGGTCCTGTGCATGAGATCAGAGGTTCGAGCAAGGTTGGAAGTTAAGCAGCGAGGGGTAGGTAGACTGGCTCTGGGAGCACACGGAAATACACCAAATCAGGGGGTACAGGGTGACATGGGATGGACGTCATTCGAGGGCAGGGAAGCCAGCAGCAAGATAGAATTTGAGGAGCGATTGAGAGAGATGGCAGAAAAGCGGTGGGCAAGGAGAGTTTTCAGTTATTTGTACATGAGGAATGTTGATACAAAATGGAGGAAGCTGACCAGAAAACTGTCAATCAAATATTTTGACTGCAGGAGGGGTGCAAATCAGGAAACAGCGGTTAAGAAAAAGGTTAAGGAAACAGAGAGGGGTCTGTGGAAAACAGGGATGCAGACGAAATCAGCACTGGGCACATACCGAACCTTCAAGCAAGAAATTGCCAAATAAAATATCTACAATAATTCTAGGGGAAGCTCTTTGTTGTTTGAAGCCAGGACGGGAGTATTGCGGACTAAGATGTACCGAGTCAAGTACCAAGGTATAGACACGTTGTGCTGTGCGTGTGGAGAAGAGGAAACGGCTGAACACCTCATACTTTTCTGTAAGGGGCTTAACCCTACAGTGCAAGGCAACGGGGCTGATTTTTTCAAAGCATTGGGGTTTAGGGACAGTGAAGGCAAATAGACTTTAAGCGGGTAGAAATAACCAAACAGAGGTTATCTGATTGGTGGATAAAATTAAGGCAGGGGTGAAATTTCACCCACCACAAAGTACAAATTATGTTAATAGTCATGGCTAGGTGGCGTATTCCACCGCCCGATTTAAAGGGTTCAGCCTCATCCATCCATCCATCCTGTTTATTGTAAAAATGAACTGCCTTCACACAGTCATTCCACGAACAATGTTTTATACCGTTTATGTCGACGATGTGCAAATAGCCTTCAAGTCATGCAATATTGCTATCTACGAACGACAAGTGCAGCTTGTAATAAACAAATTGTCCAAATGGGCAGATGAAAATGGTGTTAAGGTAAATGTCCAGAAGAGCACTTGCGTACTCTTTACTAACAAGAGAGGCGTAACGCCAGTCCCAAGTATTGCAATCAAAGGAGATGCGCTCTCTGTGAGCAGAGAGCACAAGTTTTTAGGATTGATTTTAGATTTTAAACGTCATTTATTCCTCACCTTAAGTATCTGAGGGCAAAATGCCTGAAGACAATGAACCTTTTAAAGCTTCTGTCGCGTACGACTTGGGGTAGTGATTGAAAGTGTTTGCTTAACTTGTATAAAAGTCTTATCCTCTCACGCCTTGACTACGCATCTATAATTTACAATTCAGCAACGCCCAGTGCATTAAAAATCCTAGACCCCGTCCACCACCTGGGTATCCGTCTCGCGACCGGTGCTTTCAGGACAAGTCCAATCCAGAGCCTGTACGTAGAGTCGAATCAGTGGTCGCTTCATCTCCAGCGGTCATACAACAGTTTCACGTATTTTCTGAAAGTACAAGCAAACATTAAACATCCTTCTTACTCAACTATAAATGACATGACCGCTGCCACACTCTTCCATAATCGACCTGCAGCGAGAAAGCCGTTCTCTTTACGTGTGAGAAATCTTAGGGCACGTTCACACTGGGGAATCCGGCGTCTGCAGCGAACGGAATTCTTGTGCCGCCGAAATTCGCGCCGTTCACACTGCTTGCCCACCGCGCCGCCGGAACGCGATACAGCGCCATCTGCGGTGTAAAGCGCTAACCTCCGAACAAGCGCGGGATATACCGGATGTGTCCACAGCGCCGAAACTGCGCAGTTATCTCCGCTCGCGTTGAGTTCGCCTGGTTGTATTTTTCGCCTCATCGCTGCAAGCAACGACAATGAACACTGAGCAAGAAGAGGCAGTACTGCTAGGCTTGTTGGCAAGCACTTTTCTGGCGATGCATGACGCGGAGAAGCATTCGCAGAAGAGACGACGCCAGCGGCGGTGGTGGGTTCGTCCTGCTTTGCAAGAGCGCGAAAAGCTTGGTCACGCCACCAAACTACTACCCCTTCTGCGAGATCGCGACGTGGAGTACTACCGAGAGTAAGTTGAGATGTATTGTTATTCGTGACAACAATAAATTACGGGAAATCGGATACCTCGATGTGGTGTTGGCTGTACGTAATGTATTTTTATTCGTAGGTACTTAAGGATACCTCCACGTACTTTCGACACGCTCGTGCAGCTTGTCGGACCCCACATTCGGAAGAAAGACACTAATTTCCGGAAAGCAATCAACCCCGAGCACCGGCTTGCGCAAACTGTCAGGTAAGATGTCCAAAACATACGTGCATGTCACTGTCGAGGACGTCTCGTGTTCTCTGTGAAATGAAACCTAAAAAGCGTTCATTTCAGATTTTTCCCGTGGTATCAGTGACCCTACCACCGTGTCTTCTTGGAAATGCGTTAATTAACGAAAATTTGTCTAGCGCAGTGAATGGCTTTTAAGGGTGACAGGTAATGTCATACCTGTCGTTTAAGTTGAGCAGGTAATGTTAAAAGTACGCTTCTCCGAAGCAGTGTTTCTTTAGCATAGGAACCTCTATTGTTGCTTTATAGCATCAGAGGACGAATGTTATGTCGCTATGTTCTTATTGTTTGTAGCGTTGAGAAACTGAGCCTATTGGTCATACATTACATACTCATATATGCTCCTTTGCTTTCATTGGTTTTGAGCAACATGCTACCTGTGTCGAGCCACATAATATGCCAGACAATTGCAATGCAACATCCTTGTAAAGTTGTTATCGACTTCCTTTAAGTGTGCATATTTTCCCATTTAGTTAATCTTGCACCCCTACGAAAATGTGCACACTCTCTGAATTTGTTTATGTATTTATTTTGTACAGGTTCTTGGCTGCAGAGGAAACTCTCCACTCATCTGTTTCAGTTTCCTAAATGGACGCTCGACAGCATGTGGCATTGTGTCGTCGGTGTGCCAGGTGCTGGGACGTCCTTGGACCTTTATATGTTGCCTGTCCATCAAGTGCAGATGAGTGGCTACAGGTAAACACCATGTAATACACACGTTTTTGATACATCTATTTTTATTGTGATCGCACGTATATAACTTATTTGTCATCTCTGCAATGGTCATTTTCATCAATGTGCCTATTGCTCACAAGACAGCAATATGCATTAATTCTCATCTCATGTATGCTCATCTTTCAGATTGCAAGCGACTTTGAGGAACAGTGGAACATGCCCCACTGTGTGGGCGCAATCGATGGAAAACATGTTGCCATCGAATGCCCCTCAAAATCAGGAAGTGAGGACTACAACTACAAAAACTGTTTCAGTAAATCACTGCTTGCTATCAGCGACGCCTGCTACAGGTACATGCTCATAATCGATGCATTACTGGTGCTAACATTAATCATGGTCAGCAGCGTGCAGTACAATTATGTTCAGTCTGAGGTACTAATCAACAGTGTACTGATAACTGTTCTTCAGTAAAAGGCATTTACTTATATTTAGATGTATATTAAAAAGCCCCAGCTAGGTCAACATTAATCCGGAGTCCTCCATTATGGCATACCTTGTAATCATATTGTGGTTCTGGCACATAAAACCCCAGAAATTTTAATTATTTCAGTAAAAGTAGTAAGGGGGGGGGGGTCTTCGTATGTCGAATTACTTCAAATGTGTAAAGCGTTTTGATATAAAAGGACAGCTTACTGTAATGTAGGCTGTGAAGTTGCATCCTTGATGCTTGTTAATATAGATTTTTTGTAAGCCAGTACTTTGTAGTCACCTAACAGGTAGGTGGAGTGTTTACAGAGAAATGTTCTTGTTATCTTCAGATTTCTGTACGTAAAAATAGGACACCACGGGAGTGACTCAGATGGTGGAGTGTTCAGCCGAAGTAGGCTACAAGAGGCCATTCTTTCAAACAAGCAAGGATTTCCCCCGATGCACCGCTTGGCAACGTTGGCATATTCCCTTCTACTTGGTGGGAGATGAAGCGTTTCCCTTAAAGACCTACATGATGCGGCCATATCCCCGGAAAAGCAAGTGCAACCTTTACATTTATTGCCTACTGGGCTGCATTGTTTTAATGTTACTTATTTAAAGCTGTTCTAGTGTCATTAAGCGGAAGAAATGGAGCTGGGCAGGCCATGTTATGCGTAGGATGGATAACCGGTGGACATTAGGGTTACAGAATAGATACCAAGAGAAGGGAAGCGCAGTCGAGGACGGCAGAAAGTCAGGTGGGATGATGAGGTTAGGAAATTCGCAGGCGCAAGTTGGAATACGCTAGCGCAAGACAGGGGCAATTGGAGATCGCAGGGAGAGGCCTTGTCCTGCAGTGGCCATAAATATAGGCTGCTGCTGCTGATGATGATGATGACGATGATTAAAGCTGTTTAATGACCGAATTCACAGAAAAATGAACTGCTCAGAACACATTGTTATTGGGTAGTGCTTATTGAAGGTAATTCGTCAAATAGGGCATTGAGTTATCTGAATCAGATGATCACATAGTTCTTGAAGATACAATTTTGTCAACATATTTGTCCTGCTAGAACGGCATTACCCCGTGGACATGGATTACACTAGCCGGGCACATATCGGTCTAGAAATTTACAACGTACTTGGCGGTTGCTAGCATAATCGTAATTTTTTCGTTATAGACGCCTGAATCGCTTTGTTGACATATATGTAAACTTTTGTTTGGAAGTGTGCTTCTTCGTTTCTTTTCCTGAGAAAGCATTTTCTTGATACACTAGCAAGACATGTTACAGAAGCAAGGCACGATGTACATACTGCTCTTGCACATTATCTTGTCACATCTGTTACAGGAGCAGTCTGTGCAGCTAAAAATGTGCATAACTTGTCATGCAGGTCTTCACCCATTTTTGGCTGCTAGCACGGAGGAGGAGCAGTTACATGGTGACCAAGGCGATTCTGCATTGACGAGCCACTTCGCTGAGCCCCACAGCAAAAGGATATTTAACTACCGTCTGAGCAGAGCCCGTCGGGTCAGAGAATGCCTTCGGCATAATGGCACAAAAGTGGCGCATCCTGCGCCGCCCGTTCAAAGCTAAGGATGACAACATGAGAAGAATTATCTCTGCTTGTGTCGTTCTGCACAACTTCCTGCTCAAGGAGTCCCCCACTTCCCGGTCTGCATACTGCCCTCCTGGAACAGCTGACCACCTAGACTGGCAAGGAAACATCGCTGAAGGCAGCTGGAGGGCCGAGGATAGCAGCAACACTGCACTGCCGCCACTGCGTAGCACAGGCTGTCACTCAACCAGGTAATGAAGTTTTGATGTGGTACGTTTATGCATTGAAGTGTCCTTAAACGTATATAACACCTGTTAGCATTTGTCAAAAGTTATGTAAGTTACATTCATCCCTTGTTAATGATTAGCAATACAGGCCAATAACAATGGCTCTTGTGACACATGTGTAAGTGGGGTCTGTTGAAATGTTGATACGATAATTGTATTAATAGAATCTGCCTATAAGAACTGCGAATTGTAAGTTTTTATGAGTGCATCAGCAGACATACGAAGTGGCAGTCTCATTCCAATCGACAATGCCACATCACACCACAACACAGTGTGTCTTGTAATCACTGCAAACGTGTTGCAACTCAATAGCAATTTCGCTGTCTCTATTGTCCTGGCTGCAAGTTCCTTGCAATGGCTACTAAGAGACGCGCTTCACGTAGAGGTGTACAGACTAGTGGTGGTACAATGTACGTATTCCAAGTGCACACTTAGTACTTTGCTGCAAGGCTTGATATCAATAGCATTACTTTCACAAAGGCAAACTATTCAATATTGAAAACCAAATAGGGGATTTTCGTTCGTTCTGCGAACGAACGAACGAGTGATTTCTTCTGAACGAGAGATTCTCTCTCACTATTAGGTGAAGAAGCAAGGTAAAAAACTTGACAGAAAGCATGCAAACTCATTCCTGTGCGCAGGGCACTTTCGTCATTTTACTCCTGCATATTTACAGTTGTGTGAAATTTTTCCTAGAGCTGCCTACAGAGTGCGAGACCTCCTTGCCAAGTACTTCGTCACTGATGGCAAGATCCCTTGGCAAGAGTACATGATCAAGGACAGAACACTGTGCAGTGGTGAGTAAAAGGTTTATTGTCACAGTCAGGGTGTATTTACATCTCGTACTGCTTCATGGCAGCTCAAACGTGCTGAATGTACATACAAGCCTGTTCTCCGAAAGGCGTTCAGCCATGCTCTTAGAAAAATAGATGCTTCGTCTTTGGCGCTAACTTAAAATTGTTCCTACATGAGAAAACTCGCGCCAGCTGAGGGATATGACACCTGCAAAGAAACACATCACCTGCCCTTTTGATTATCTGTTTTCGCTAAAGTACAGTCGAACCCAGTATATCCAAATTTAAGGGTATCGGAAATATCTCAATATATTGATAATTCAAAGTCTAACGCTTCTATCTAAACATATTTGAAAACTCCGCATGTCTGGGACACTCTTCTGCATGCTCACTCCATGAAAACATCGCGTGCCATTCATTTCTTGCCGAGCACGAGTGCTGAACCAGGAAGCCTATTGACATTCATAAGCACCGATTCTCTGTTCAGCACTGAATGGCAACTTGTTTTTGCTTCATGCATCCATTTAGTCTTCCTGACTATAGCACGCTTCATCCTATACATTAACAAGTGTGATGTTGTAAAGGTTAATAAAGACAAACTCACCCTAATGGCGCACAA
>NC_051156.1:91918194-91978193 GCF_013339745.2 Dermacentor silvarum | reverse complement strand
TGATGGATCGAACTCTGAGAACGTAAGTTAGCATGAGTTGTGTTCTTCTTTGTTCCACCGATGGCTCGTTAGTTTCTGCATACAGACTAGAAACGGGGGAAGTTCTGTAGGCACCAGTTGCTAAGCGTAGCCCTAGATTGTGTACTGGATCTAGTCGCGCGAGGTAAGACTGTCTGGCTGACCCATAGACTACACAACCGTAGTCTATGTTGCTGCGTACCAAAGATCGGTATATATGCAGGAGGCATTTCCGGTCAGAGCCCCAGCGTTTGCGTGATAAGACTTTAAGTATGTTCAGTGCACTGTTGGCTTTTATTTTCAAACTGTTTATGTGTGCTATAAAGTTTAGCTTCTTATCAAACATAACGCCTAGAAACTTGTGTTTTTTTAACTGGTAGAACAGATTGGTGCATCTTCAGGACAGGGTCTGGATATAAGCCCCTTTTTTGGGAGAAGACCACAGCGACAGTTTTTTCAGTGGAGAAACGAAAACCGTTTTCGGTTGCCCATTGTATTAGTTTATTTAGTGCGATTTGAACTTGTCCTTCACAGGTTACCATGTTTGATCCTCGGCACGCAATTTGGAGATCGTCAACGTATAATGAATGCATGAGAGAAGATGGAATTATTCTATTTACGGAGTTCATTTTCACCACGAACAGAGTTGTACTTAGTATACATCCCTGGGGTACACCATTTTCCTGGACGAATATGCGTGACAACGCCGTTCCTAGACGGACTTGAAATGTTCGGTCAAACAAAAAGTCGGCTAGACACTTGAGCATTTTCTCATGGATCCCTAAATCCGCCAGATCTCTTAGTATGCCAAATCTCCAAGTGGTGTCGTATGCCTTTTCCAGGTCAAAGAAAACTGTAAGGCAGTGCTGTTTATGCAGAAAAGCATTCCGTATTTCTTGTTCTAGTCGGACAAGGTGATCGGTTGTTGAGCAGTTCTTTTTATACCCGCACTGGTGAATGTATAGCATGTTTTGTCTTTCAAGAATGAATGTCAGCCTTGTATTTATAATGCTTTCGTAGGATTTTGCTAAGCAGCTTGTCAGAGCAATGGGTCGGTAGCTGCTGGGAGGTGTAGGCGTTTTCCGGCTTTCAGGAAAGGTACTAGGATTGCGTTTTTCCAGGATTTTGGTATTATGCCTGTATCCCATATTTTGTTGAAGAATTCTAGTAGAGCTTTTACGGATGCAAGTGAAAGGTGGTAAAGCATTGAATAATGAATGCGGTCATGGCCAACTGCTGTTTTCTGGCAGCAGAAAGTACCCTGTTTATTTCCTGAAGTGTTAGGGGAGCATTGTAGGGTTCGTTTGATGTCCGTGTAATAGGCAGTTTCTGTTTCTCTGCAGACTGTTTGTATTTTAGAAATGTATCAGAGTAGTTCGCTGAGCTGGAAACATTATAAAAGTGTTCACCTAGTATGTCAGCTTGTTCGTGTAGTGTTGTCTGTATGCCTGGAGTTGTGATTAAAGGTACTGTATATGACGAATAGTTTCCCCTGAATTTCTTGAGCTGATCCCACAACTTTTTGGATGTGATTGAACTATTTATTGAGGTCACATACAGTTGCCATGATGATTTTTCTGCTTGCCTCCGGACGTATCGCGCTTTGGCTTTAGCCTGCCTGAAGTTTATCAGGTTGTTATAAGTGGGGTATCTTCTCAGGATACCCCAAGCCTTATTTTGTTGTTTCTTTGCTTTTGTGCACTCTGGGGTCCGCCAGGGGTTTAGCTTCTTTCGCACAATGTTTGATGATTGGGGTATTACCTTTTCTGCTGCTGCTACTAGGACTGCTGTGAGTTTTTCATTCATTCCATCTATGTTTAGTTCTGTCAAAAGGACGTCTTCAAGTTTTGCGTTCTCCGTAAATAGAGGCCAGTCTGCATGTTGTAACTTCCAGCGACGTGGTTTAGAGCTTATGATAGGTAATGGGGATGATAGTTTGATGACTGCTGGCAAAAGATCACTTCCATATGAAGTGTCCAGGACTTCCCACTTAAAATCATTAAAAACACATGGTGAGCAGAAGGCTAAATCGAGACAACTAAAGTTACGTGAGGTAGGCGAGAAATAGGTTGGTGCACCTGAATTTAAAAGACAAACCTTATTTGATAAAATGAAATCTTCAATAAGCTGCCCTCTTTGGTCAGTTTTATCGCTGCCCCAACCCAGTAAACCACGAATGTCCATGGGACGTACTGGTAAGGTCGAAATGTCCAAGACGAAAAACGACATTCTATAAACATCTAATGGATGTCCCATTCGTGCTTCGTGCCATGTGGCTGTTCAAGGGACGTTCTTTGGCTTTCTATTCTGGATGTCTAACGTACATCTATGACATGTGAACCATGGACGTGCTTTAGATGTATGCGACAGCAGCACACATATTACAGCAGAAATTCCACTGGAGTTGTCTAAGTATGCGAAGCATACCCCAAAATCCTGGCAGTAGTGCAGAAAGGGCCCAAGCGCAATGGCACATACCCTGTGAACTAGCGAAGGTGTTTAAGCCTAGTCAAAATACGTGGCCAATACCTTGTGATAGCCAATAGATAGCCAATCAATAGCTAATTGATACTCTATCAATAATCAATAAATTCTGGAAAATGCTGGGGATAACTTGGTAGTGCTTAGTCTAGCCAAAATACGTGGCCAATACCTTGCATTAGCCATGCAATCAATAGCTAATCGATAATAGATCAATAATTAATAAATTCCGGAAAATGCTGGTTCGGATGACTCATAGTGCTTAGTCTAACTCAAATACGCGGCCAATACCTTGCGATAACCAATCAATAGCTAATCGATAATCGATCAATAATCAATACATTCCGGAAAATAGGGGTGATGACTTGGTAGTGCTTAGCATAGCCCAAATACGTGGCCAATACCTTGCGATAGCCAATCAATAGGTAATCGATAATCGATCAATAATCAATAAATTCCTCAAAATGCTGGGAATGACTTGGTAGTGCATAGACTAGCCCAATTACGTGGCCAATACATTCCGATAGCCAATGGATAGCCAATCAATAGGTAATCGATAATCAATCAAAAATCAATAAATTTCGGCAAATGTTGGGGATGACCTGGTAGTTCTATGTGCCGATCAGCTGCGCTGTTTCTTTAGCCTTGCGCCACTAGTGCAAGCTACAGTATTTTTTTATTGTTCCTTAATGCTTATTTTAAAGCTGCCAAAAATTAAAAAATTAAATTATGGGGTTTTACGTGCCAAAACCAGTTCTGATTATGAGGCACGCCGTAGTGGGGAACTCCGGAAATTTGGACCGCCAATCATCTACATTTACACTATTATAACGAATAAATGTATTCGGAAATTACGCATTTTAGTACAGATGCAAGGCATTACACTTCTTGCGTCACGGAGAGATTTTCCTGGGGTACTCGCTGAAGAATGCTTGCGCATTAATACGAGGTGCTATTATTGGAAACAAATTTAATTGATGTGAAAGGGTTTTATTCACTCGATCGTCAATTCAGCGCGGCGGACACTAGTTAAATAGGCGTCTCTCAGATAAATTACAAAATTCATTTAATTAATTTTTCCATGAGTGATCTTAACGCCCATCGTGCAATAGAGCCCCGTGATAAGCTCTTTTGAGTCATGTGGATGCCCCATGGAAGTTGAGAAAACGCGGTTTCGGCATCACATCTGCCTAGTTTCGGTTTCATCAACACATCGTCACTAGCAGAACAAAAAAAAAAACAGCCTGCTCTTTAAAGTCATTTTATAAAAAACTGAAATATACATGTTCTTGTACACCTTAAAAATAAAGTTGTGACTGTGCTTGTACAAGTTGCTGTGCTTCGTGGTTGTACAAGTTGGGACGCCGCCATTGTCATCGCCAGCACCATTTGCCGCTCGTAGCCGCTCGCCGCTCGTTCGCGCGCATTTTATTACAGCTTTTGGTCTGTGGTGCTGCTGTGTTCCGAGCCGCCCGGGTCGCCGTTTTCAGAGCCTTGTTTATTTTCTTTAATAGTTTCTTGTGAGCCCGAAAGACACAAGCTTCGAGAGCCTTCATCCTTTTCTGCGTAACGTAAAGGTAAATTGAGTTGACGCTTCTTAGACTGAATTGGGCGTTGAGGTTCGCCATCATGATTCCGAACCATAGAGTTCGTAATGGCATTAATGGTGCAGCAACTTTGAAAAGCTCAGCGCTAGAATTTGTGATTTCATTTTCGTGATGGTAGCCTTCATTAGCATTGTTTAATTTTGCGTTTGGTTATTGTTTTCTACAGCATGCCGAAGCTCAGCTGGACAAAGCGCCATGTTCGCAACAGACCTCGTCTCGAAGTCGCGGCAATTTTGGAAAGACCTTCAAGCTTGAATCTTGCAGTGACGGAGCATTCAGCTGAAATTTCAGTTGGGACTGCTTGCAATGAAGAATGCATTCAAGAAATAACTGTTCACAGCTCTAATTCACCCACTGGCTGTAAAAGCCGTTCATCTTCTCAGCAAAGTGCTCGTGAACTGTCCCCTGTTCGCAGCTCGAATTTCCCCTTTAGCAGCGAAAGCGTTTCGCCTTCCCAGCAAAATGCACATTGTGTCTTGGAGTGCATTTCTGAAACTCAGAGCCCCGTTGATAGCAGTGATGTTGAGCACGAGCTAAGGGTCAGAATTTGGTCCGAAAGTGATCCAATGACTGACGGTCCGCAGCCAGGCACTCACGAAAATTCGGTTTGGCATGCTGAGAAGGGAAGCTCTAATGCGAGTGACAATTTTCCCTCGGAGTTGGCAAGATGGGCTGTTGTCAACATTACTCATCAATGTCTCTCAGCTCTACTGTTTTTTTGAAAACTCATATCTGTTTTTCCACACTTCCAAAGGACGCTAGAACCTTGCTCAAAACACCTCGTGCAACTGCTGTTGTCGCTGATGTTACTTATCTGCCTCCTGGACAGTACTGCCATTTTGGACTAGAGAAAGGGTTGAGCAGCTTACTTGGTGAAGTACACAGCGCTCAAAAAGTCAGCCTTTCATTCAACATTGATGGCTTGCCTCTGTCGAAAAGCTCACGGGAGCAACTCTGGCCAATTCAGTGCTTGGCACATTTTGATTGCTCTGGTGATGAAAGTACCATGGGTCCAATCATTGTTGGTGCATTTGTTGGTTCATCAAAGCCTGACTGTGCCAATGCGTTTCTTAAACCTTTTGTAGATGAGCTCAAACATCTGCTTTTGAAGGGAATTTTAGTTATAGACAAGCCTCTTAAAGTTGAAATGAGAAACTTCATATGTGATGCCCCAGCTCGAGCCTTCATATTTAAAACTAAAGGACACAGTGATTACTCAGGGTGCCCAAAATGTACCGTAGAGGGTAGCTACAAAGAAAATATGTTTTTCCCTGCTGCATCAGCTATGCTGCGAACAGACCAGTCATTCCGAAACCAAAGAGACCTGGAGCATCATCAGGGTTTATCATTGTTAATGGAACTACCAATTGACTCCATCAATAGTGTGCCTTTAGACCCAATGCACCTAGTCTACCTCGGAGTTGTGAGAAAGCTCGTCAATACATGGCTTTCAGGGCCCTTAGGGTTTAGACTAGGCCCTACAGATCGCAAAGAAATATCTGTAAGAAATGTTGCATTGGAAAAACATGTCCCTATGGAGTTTGTGAGGAAACCGAGAACACTGGAAGAGAAAGATCGCTGGAAAGCAACAGAGTTCAGGGCACTTCTTCATTACACTGGGCCCATAATCCTCAAAAATGTGCTATCTGAAGCTGTCTACTCAAATTTTTTGGTACTTCATGTCGCAATTACTATACTGAGTACTCGATCACTTTGCCAGGATCATGCGGGTTTTGCAGAGACACTCCTCAAGCACTTTGTGAAAGGATTTGTACAGCTCTATGGCGAAGAGGAGGTGTCATACATGTGCACTGTTTGTTGCATCTTGCAGAGGATGCCCGTTTGTTTGGCCCTCTGGATGCATTTTCTGCTTTCCCCTTTGAAAGCAACATGCAATTTATCAAAAGACTATTGCGCAAACCTGGCTATCGTCTTAGCCAGCTCTATAACCGCTTGGAAGAAAACCGTATGCACAAGCATCAAGCTGATGTTTTTATTCGTCAGTCATCTCCATTCACTCTATTGGGAGAGAGTACAGAAGAAAATCTACCAGTTGACTGTAAATTTCCTAAATACAATGCTGTAAAGTTTCAGTCCTTCACGTTAAGCTTGAAACCATCCGACAATTGCTGCCAAGTTGATGAAGACATTGTGATTGCTGAGGGCTTCGCTCACAGGAGATCAGACGGAAAACCATGCATATTTGGCAGGTTGTTCTGTAACATTGAACCATTGTATAGCTACCCGTTGGACTCAACAAGACTTGGAATTGCTATTGTCAGCAAACTTTCTTCCGTAAAGTGTTGGCCTGTTGAAAAAGTAAAAAAGAAACTTGTCAAGCTGCCATACAAAGACAAATTTGTAGTTTTGCCACTGTTGCATACGGCATAGTGTATGCTTTTCTGATCATGCTTGATTTATGAGCAGTGATTTTTAACAAGCACTGTATTATGCCAATATGGGAAAGACTTCTTGTATTATGTACTTTCTTATCGCTATGTTAGTTTTTTTTACATCTTCTTGTATTCTCTTGCTGGTTTCTTTAAATGAGGCAGGACAAGTGTGTAGTGAAGCTTGTTTACTATGCTGGTATTCTTGTTGCTTCTCAAGAGTGGATACTGAAAAATGCATGGCCGGTCCACTTGAGTGTTGTTCTCTTCAGGTCCTTAGTAGTTGCACCAGACCCTAGTATGTCTTTTGCGTGGTATTGTTTTTTGTACAGTATTAGGAAATTGGCCTTGTTGGTGTCCGAAGGATGCATTTGTTTTCAAGCAGTGCAAGAAATATGAAAGACTTGAAGTCGGTCTAGTTATCCAGTCCTCTTGGGAAAATGTGTTCTTTATTAGCTGTGGCGTCTTGTAGTTGGCACGTCTTTGAGCAGGCATGGGCAGTATTGTGTACTGCTTTTTTATGGCTTCTGGATTAGTCCTTCAAAGCTTAGCAATTTTCAGATGAAGTACTGCCTGGTGGAGTTTGTGGATGAAAAAAGCATAGAGCTTGTTCTTGCAACATGGGTAGTGGGCAAGTACTGTTTCTGGCCTCCTGGTCCTGGGTGCCAGACAGCGATTACGAATTGCTATGAGCCAAAGGAAAGCTGGAAGAAGTACCACATCATAATCAAGGGAACCTTTGGTAAGACTCAGTTGAATGTATTTAATTCAGAACTAAAAATATACATGATTTTGTGTTCTTTTTCTGATTTACAGATAACTACGAGGATGGTCGCAGAAAGCTCCCTATGGCAGAATACTCATGAGATTTTGATATGGAGCAAGAACTCAAGAAAAGGAAAATTCACAAGCCAAGTCGCTACGTTGATCAAGAGATGTGCAATGCTCCAAAGCCACCACATAATTTCCCAGGGCCCTCAAGAAGCCAAGGTAACGGAAGCTATAAAGCTGAGCAGTTCACAAACTTTTTTTCCTTCGAGGAAGATGTCTCTTCCCCCAATACATGCATGCAATAATCAGCTTGAAATCACTAACTTGACTAGCTTTCTGACTAACTTTATGTCAATGACTCGAAAGCTCACAGAGCCTTTGTTCTCTTGCAGATAGTCTGGAGAATGACCTTCGAGAAGGTACAGTCTCTTGTTTATCTTTTAAGCAGCATGTTTTTTTTTTCTTGTTTGGTATATGTAACTAAGTGCTTGTTTTCTGTTGTGCAGAAGATTCATCTCTGTCACAGGACTCATCTGGTATGTCTCGTGGCTCTCCTTCTTTAGAGGTAGATAGCACACTGAAATAACACTTGTTGCTAGACTAGGAGGGCACAATGCAAGAATGCTTCTTTACATTGTATTTAAGTTTTATGTTTAACTGAAGCCTGCATGTTTTCCTAGGGTGTATAGCGCACCTTAAAAATCAATTTTTCTTTCAACAGATAATGAAGACTGGATGTGCACAAAGGAGGCTGCTCATGTGTCTGATAATACACAGGCACGAGGTACTAATTCATTCAGCATATCTGTTCTGAATTCAGTGCGCTACTAGTTCTTCTAAAATAGCTGAAATATCATAAGAGAACACAATGGTTAAGTGTGCTAAGTTTTGTTTTTATTCTCGGCCTGTAAGAACTACCTATGCGTAAAGTTTTCATCTTTACATCTCACATTTAGTTGGGTATTTCTGCTTTTGGTTGCAACATATTTCATTAAAATAGCTTCTGGAAGCTGGCACTATATGTTAGAAAATTGGACACTTGCTTTGTTTTTCTTCCCAGTACCCCATTCTGTTACAAGGGCATCACAGCCTAGCCCACGTCCTAGGAAGCTTCTGCCTGTGGAAGGTACGTGACAGGCACAACTATCTGGGCTTTGGGCGTTTGTTGAATGTAAAATTGTGAAGTGTATATGGTTTTCATTTTTTTGTTTTTTGTGGAAGTGAAGAAAAACGTACTATTGCTATAATGCAGTAATATTTTTGTGTTGCTAATAAAAGTGCAGAGGAAAAAAATGTCATTTCACTCAAAATAGTACAGCACAAGAAGTTCTTTTTAAATTAGGCAGATTGGCCTGATAATATTGCCTAACAAAAGGACCCTACTAAACTAAGACCTCAGTTTTTTTAGATACACCATAGGCATCAGACTTGCTTGTGTTATGAAGTTACTCTATAACAGACTAACTGTATGTGGCACCTTCTCAAGCCCCTTATGCAATAAGTGAATAACTGCTGTAAGATGTAGCAGGGATTAGTGGAGCGTGCCAGTAATACCATACTACTGCAAGTAGCATGAAATCACAGGCAGCACAGCTGCTTGGTCAAGACAGAGTTTGGTGAATGAGGTGGGTTCCGTATTCGTTAACCTGTCACTTGTTTGCAGCAATAAATATAAAAATTGAAAGTTTCGTGTGGCTCTAATATCTGTAAGGGCTAGTTGGACTGAATTTTCCACAGCTGATAGTGATCTATCCAGCATTGTTTGTTGCATTGGAGATGTGCATATAAAATAGTCATTTCAGTGCCTGTTTGATATGACATGGTATAGAGATTATTGGAGGTGAGGTTAATTTATGGCAAAAACGGAAATTGTATTGGACTGTTAGTTTCTGCAATGTTATCTATACCAAAGTTGCATGTCAATAGCACACGAATGCCTTAATAATCTAAATACATTCTTGATAAAAGTGCTTCTAGAGTTTTGGTTTTTGCATTATTTGCAGCATTGCATTTGCGGAATTCTGTTGTGGTACTTGAATTACAATTGCCAGCACATGATATTTGCACCTTTCATACATTTATGTGCAGAATTTCAGCGTGATGTGCTGACACGGCTCTCCGTACTCAGGATTGTTCAGCAGCAGCAAGGCGAGTTGCTAACAGCGTTGACAACCCGGTGCACTGTGAAACAGTCTGACAACGCTCCTCAAGTTGTAGTGGGCCAGTTTGGCAGCTATGACGAACTGAAGAAATTCGACCAAACGCTAACTGGACCAGTCAGGGAGGCTGTGGTAAGATATTGCTCTGCTTCCAAAGGCTACCTTGTCGGACCTTCCATGTCTTTTGCACATGAAAAGTAAATTTATTACGAGTGTTGTCCAAAACGAAAGTTCCGAATACATTTTAAGGCAGGCATGATCATCAATGAAAAATTCTGGGAGAAACCAATTTATGATGAGTGTCGACTTTACTGTGATTAGCACTGAAGGAATGTATCAACACTATGCCACTGCCGGGTTCCTCTTTAACGCTTCCCTCTGGACATGCAGCACCACATAGTGCTGCCGTAATGTCCCTGTGTGGCACGTGTGTGAACATATATTTTAACAAGATTGTGGAGAAATACGACGCGGGTTTCATTTTGCCCAGCACCAGACAAATTTTTATTTTTTTCCATTGAGGAGTGGCAAGTACCCAGTGGCACATCCAGTGACCCAAATTGGCACCAAAAAGTTTAATTGAAGACCGGCACATAACCCAGTTAATATAACTAGTGACCCAAGTTGGTGTCAAATAGCTTAATTGAAGGGTGCCAGTTACCAAGCAACGCATACCTAATAACGCTTCCTTGCGGGCTAGTTGGTGACCCGTTCTTCAAACTGTTACTGCTGTTAAACAGATCACGTGTTGAACTGTTTTTTTCCCTGCGTGGATATGTGCTGTAACAGTTTGAAGGACTCACACCTAGTGACTCAGGTTGGTGCAAAACAGGTTTATTATAGAAGCCTGGCACATAAACCATCACGCATCCCAGCGACCCAAGTTGGTGTCAAAGAGGTTTATTTAAAAGCGGCACATACCCAATTCACATATGCAGTGACCAAATTTGACATAAGAGGTTCGTTCACACGTGGCACATACTTTCATATACCCAGTGACATAAGTTAGGATGAAGGATGTTCATTTGAAGGGCAGCACATAAACAGTGACATATCCCAGTGACACAAGTTAGTGTGAACCGAGTTAACTGATCAGCGTCACCTACGAAATGTCACAAATCTCTGACACAAGTTGGCCCGAGGATGGGACAGCAGCTCGATGCTCGCCATTAGACCATGAACTACCCAGTGACCCAAATTGGCGGGCAAATATGTAGCCCTCAGAAACACCGTGAAGTGTGCTAATAATGGAAAGCCATTTTACATTTTTATGCAATGTAAACTTGGAACAGGACATGCAGCACTGTACTCAAGGTGGGCCACCCTTACAGGACTCAAAAACTGAAATGTTTTCTTGAAGGGCAACTTTCTATTGGCCATGTTGAAGTTCAGATACATGCATGACATTGTTTGTCATTGGCAGCAGATTAACTTAACACTTGGATATAAAACATACTGTTTAGCTGAAGCACATTTCTAAAAGAACATAGCTCACATCTGAAATAGCCTTTGCATGACTCAATAAGACGACATAAACATTTTCTTTTTCTGAAGTTTCTGGTGAAATTTGTGCTTGTTTTCTTACATGGCTCAGGAGTAATGCTAAAAATTTCAATTTCGATGCTTTACCTTTTCGTCCAGTTTTAGATACCAGATAAAAGGCAAGTTTTGGTAATAGTGCAGTAATCTTGGGCTACTTTTTGTTTGCTCTTGATTAATTCAACTTACCTGACTACATCTGAATATTCCAGATATTGCTTCCTTGAACTTTGAACAGATTAACTCAATATCTCATGTTTGTTTGGGTCTAACTTATAAAGATACACTTGATCATGCGTCAACATTTTTCATGCACTTGATTTTTAGTAACTTTGAATTCTGCAGGTTCAGCAGCTTGCAAACATTGGGGGTCCAAGCCCAGAGTCTTGCACGCGCAGGGTTTTGAGAAGTGTGCTGTCAGACAAACTTGCATCAACATTCTCATGGCACGGACGAAAGGGGAAGAATGCCTTTGACTGTCTGCTTCTCTCCAAGTGCATTGTTGGTATGTATATATATGACTTTACATAACATAGTATTCGCTTGTCTTTTCATGTTATTTCCTTTAGAATATATTTTATGGTCATTGCTGACATCACTCACTCTCGACATTATTTTAATACTTGTATATTTTACGTACCTTACATGGAATATTTTAGGCCTCTATACAGCCCGCAACATCTACTTGTCATCCACGGTATCAACTTCCCCACACCATTTCTTGGCGCTCTTTGGCCATCTCTGGCCCTTGCGCCATAAAACCCCATATCATCATTTGCTTGTCATGCAGGCATTTTAACAAAGGATGTGGCAAATTTGAATTTTTGGCATTTTAAATATTGCTAGTCTTGTGAAGCTTGTCAATGCACAACAGGCAAGCTTGTGTTACTTTGTGTTTTGTCCATGCTTTCTAATTGCAGATGCTGTAAAGGTCACCCATAAATGTGACAATTTTGTAGTGGAAAGTGCAACCAAAGACTGGCTTCGTCACGCCCCGGCAAGATGTGCATCGGAAAAGGTAATTAGGAGCATTCTCGTTAGTAATTTTTACAGAAAGCTATGTTATTTATTTTACCAGTGTGAACAATATTGCAGAAATTTGACGTCTGCTGTCATTGATAAGATTTACTGAGTCCTTGCAGCAGTTCACGCCGGAACCACAAGCACACAAATGTTTGACAGCGCACTTGGTGTTGTAGCTTAATGGAGTGCTAAAAAGAAATAATTTGAGGTGTGCTAGTAAGCTACCTATTTATAACACAAAAAAACCACTCATGACATGGGAAAATGCTTGATAAACTAGAATAGGCGCAACAACGAGACAAGAGGCAATGCCGCCTTAAACTTCCAGCACCAGCTCACCATGGTCTTATGGATGTTTACAGCATTTGCTTTTGGCCTAACAAAATTTTGTGGGTAAAGGTGGACTACTTTCTAGTCGAAAAAAGAGGAAGACTGAACTTCACAAGTTTAAAGAAATTTTACTGGGCTACAATGGCACAAATACGATGTCAACGTAATGTAGCGCAGCTAACAGTTTCAGCGTAAAATTTTAAAAAGCGGAGCTTTCACATATTGTCCTCATTTCTAATAATCAACTTGTTACCGTAAAACTAACAGAGTTATTAGAGTTATTTGTCAGTTCAAGCTGACTGGGTGTTTTTTAGGGTCCCTTTATGCTTAAGCATGAAAAAGTTATTGTGATGAGCTTCTCATAGCAGCTTTTTCCTTTCCAAGTAGAAACCACGTCTGTACAAGAACTCGAGGTGGCTAGCCTACTGTGATGATGATGATATATGGGGTTTAACGGCGCAAGGGCCAATAATGGCCAAAGAGCGCCGGGCCAGTCTTAATGAGTTTAAATTGATGCGATGGATTACGAGTGGTGGATATGACGTGGCTGTAAAGGGGCCTAAAATTGTCGCTGTAAAGTGCATAAAATCTACAGGTAATAAGATTATGGGAATGACTAATGGCGTGTGCTATGAACATTGAATATGTATTGCAAATAAATATTACTATTTGCAAAATATGTCCGATGCGAAAATTGGCATGAAGCACTATTGCCTGAACAGAACCCTTGAACATAAAGGCCTGGAGGCATGTGCTATACTAAACACTATCGCAACAGCATCCTCTGGCGGGAGGATGTGCTACGAATATCTAGGGCTAATTACATGTAGTACCACGTCATTCAAGAAACCTAGGACTGCTTTGGTATTAAAAATCGGTTCTTTGCCAAGAAACATATTGGGATGGATAGAAATATGGTATCGGTATGCAAGAGGAAAATGTTTCCTTCTCTCTGTTTCGGCTTCCCGGCACTCCAGGAGGACATGGAGGACGGTCAGCCTCTCACCACATCTACCACAGGTTGGTGGTTCATCACCTGTCAACAAAAAACTGTGGGTTCCGTACGTGTGTCCTATTCTCAGCCGACTGAATAGGACGTCAGTTCGCCGTGTTTTCGTTACGGGGGGCCAGAAACCTAACTGTGGTTTAATCAAGTGAAGCTTATTACTTGTTTCAGCATCCCACAAGCGTTGCCAGTGGCTTCGCAGTTTCTTTCGCAGGAAAGGTTTCAGATCTGTTACAGGGACAGCAGCTGTAGGGTTAATAGCATGTGATGTTATTGACGTAGCCATTCGGTCAGCTAGCACATTACCCTCAATGCTTCTATGGCCAGGCACCCAGCATATAATGACATGCTGGTTACATAAATACGCTTGACAGAGAACGGAATAGAGCTCAGTAAGTACAGGATTTTTTTGTTTACCGAGTGACCTCAATGCTTTTACGACGCTTAGGGAGTCCGTAAATATAATTGCCTTTTGAAGTTTTGATTTCCTTATATGCTTCATAGCCGACAACAGTGCATGGGCCTCAGCCGTAAAAATACTCGTTTCCGGGTGGAGTACACCGGATTCCGAGAAGGATGGGCCAACGGCTGCATAAGACACCCCGGCATGTGACTTGGAGGCGTCAGTGTAAAGCTCTGTACACGAGTACTTGTATTGAAGCTCTAAGAAATGCATTTTAATGTGTGCCTCTGGTGCGTGTTTAGTGACCTCTACAAACGATGTATCGCAATCTATGAGTTGCCACTGCCACGGCGGTAACAGTTTCACTGGAGCCATAGGACGATGATCAAGCAGCGGAACACCCATTTCCTCACTGAGGTTCCTCACACGCAAGGAGAATGGCTTTCTCGCTGCAGGTCGATTATGGAAGAGTGTGGCAGCGGTAACGTCATTTATGGTTTAATAAGAAGGATGTTCATTGTTTGCTTGTACTTTCAGAAAATATGTGAAACTGCGATATGAACGCTGCAGATGGAGTGACCACTGGTTAGACTCTACATAGAGGCTTTGGATCGGACTTGTTCGGAAAGCACTGGTCGCGAGGCGGATACCCAGATGGTGAACGGGATCTAGTATTTTTAATGCACTTGGCGTTGCACAATTATAAATTATAGACCCGTAGTCAAGCCGGGAGAGGACAAGACTCCTATACAAGTTAAGCAAACATTTTCGATCACTGCCCCATGTTGTGCGGGACAGAAGTTTTAGAACGTTCATTGTCTTCAGGCATTTTGTCCTCAGATACTTAATATGAGGAATAAATGTAAGCTTGGAATCTAAAATCATTCCTAAAAACTTATGCTCGCTGCTCAAAGAGAGCGCATCTCCTTTGATTTGTATACTTGGGACAGGCGTTACGCCTCTCTTGTTTGTAAAGAGTATGCAAGTGCTTTTCTGAGCGTTAACATTAAAACCATTCTCCTCCGCCCATTTGGACAATCTGTTAATTCCCAGCTGTACCTGTCGTTCGCAGATGGCAATATTACATGACTTAAAGGCTATCTGCACATCGTCTACATAAATGGAATAAAACATTGTGCGTGGGATGACTGTACGCAGCGAATTCATTTTTACAATAAATAGTGTGCAGCTAAGCACACCGCCCTGCGGCACACCCGTTTCTTGTGTGAATGACCTAGACAAAGCTCTGCCCACCCTTACGCGAAATGTGCGATTAGTGAGGTAACTTTCGATTGTGTTAAGCATATTGCCACGAACACCCATTGCCGAAAGATCTCGGAGAATTCCAAAGCGCCATGTGGTGTCGTAAGCTTTCTCTAGGTCTAGAAATACAGACAGACAGAACTGCTTATGTATGAAAGCATCTCTAATATATGCCTCAATGCGGACAAGGTGGTCTGTAGTAGACATACCTTCTCGAAAACCACACTGGAAGGTGTCCAAAATTTTGTTATTTTCTAGGAAGCATATTAGGCGCCGGTTTATCATTTTTTCATACAGCTTGCACAGGCAGCTTGTTAGAGCTACTGGCCTGTAGCTGCTGGCCAAGGACGGGTCTTTGCCTTGTTTAAGTATGGGGATGATTATGGCTTCCTTCCATGAAGACGGAATACAGCCAGGCGCCCACATGGCATTAAAAAGAGACAAGAGTGTTTTCAGTGTTTCGGGGTGTAAGTACCTAATCATTTCGTACATGATACGATCCCCACCTGGCGCTGAGTTGTTGCAACAAGCGAGAGATGCTTGAAGCTCAGCTAAAGTAAATGGGGAATTGTAGGCCTCACTCGATGAGCCTTTGCGATTTAGGGGTCGCCGCTCTTCGCGTTCTTTGATTCTCAGGAATGTTTCGGTATAGTGCGATGCACTTGACACATGTTCAAAATGTTCGCCTAGACAATCCGCCTGATCTTCGAGGCTATCACCTTGTGTACTTACTAAGGGTAGGGGATGCGACTCCCGACCTGTTAGTTTATTTACCCGATTCCAGACTTTTCTTTCATCGGTGTACGAATTTATACTGGTGATGTACCTATCCCAACTTTCCCTCTTTGCACGTCGACGTGTTCTCCTACCTTGTGATTTTATCTGTTTGAAATTAAGGAGGTTTTCAGCAGTTGGAGAATTGCGAAGCAATCTCCAAGCTTTGTTTTGATTTTTGCGCGCTTTCCGACATTCGTCGTTCCACCATGGGATGCGACGCTTATTAGCTAATCCGCTAGTTTGCTTAATACATTTAGCTGCAGCGCTAATAATGAAACCTGTTAGGTATGCAACAGCGTCTTCTACATTAAAAACAGCAATTTCATCTCTGCCTAAATACGTAAGCTCTCGGAACATTTCCCAGTCGGCCGAGTCCATGTTCCATCGAGGAAAATGTGGCAAGCATGTATCTTGTTTTGTTAAGTTTAGCATAACTGGGAAATGGTCGCTCCCAAAGGGGTTCCTGAGAACAGACCACTCCAGATACGGAATTAGAGTACACGATACTATACTTAAATCAATGGCTGAGTATGTGTTATGTGTAACGCTGTAATAAGTTGGCTCTTTCTTGTTAAGTATAGATGCACCTGAAGAAAACAGAAAATTTTCTATAAGGCGTCCTCGCGCATCTAAACGAGAGTCGCCCCATAAGGGGCTATGAGCGTTCACATCACCGACAACTATGTATGGCGGAGGAAGTTCATCAATGAAGCTTTGAAACTGTGTCTTGGAAAGTTGATAACAAGGAGGGACGTAAATCGAACTAATTGTGACTAGCTTACCGAACAGTATTGCTCGGACAGCAACTGCCTCAAGGGAAGTTCGGAGGTTCAATTGCCGACAGGCAACACCTTTATCTACTATTATAGCGACACCGCCCGACGAGGCGGTAGCGTCGTCGCGGTCCTTGCGAAAAATGGCATAGTGCCTTAAAAAGTTTGTGTTCTCTGCTTTGAGATGCGTCCTCCTGGACACACAGCACCCTCGGACTATATTTAAGAAGGAGCTCTTTGACATCATCAAGGTTATGAAGGAGACCCCTAACGTTCCATTGTAATATTTGCGTGTTCATATTGAAAGGAGTTTGTGCTGTGTGTTCAGAAGATGAAGACTAGCTCACGGTGCCCTTTCCAGGCGCCGTGACGCGAGGTTTCTCTTTTCTGGAGCGGTCGAGAGATTCCCGCCGCTCCTTAGGCGCTGGCGGCGCCGTCTGGCCGGTTGTTGTGTCCATCGCCTCTTGCGAGGTGCTGGACACGCGCTCTTGCGAGCGGTTGGTGTGTCGTGACCGCCTCGTCTCGTGGGACGAGACCCTTGAGGCCACCAGCCCGGAGGTCGATGGCCCCTTGTTCTGAGATGGCGGAGCAGCACTAGCTGCAGCCGCCGAGGGAGCGGATGGCGTCACCGCCGGCTCACTGTGTGTGGGCCTGACAGCCGCCGGAGGCCGTTGTGGCGCTGCCCCCTGACGCGCCACTTCGGCAAAGCTGGTTTTTGGCAGGGAGGACGCCTGCCTTCGTGCCTCTTCAAACGAAATGTTTTGTTTAACTTTAATTGTAACAATTTCCTTTTTCTTTCTTCCAGGATGGGCAGGACCGCGAGTATGCGGCAGGTTCCCCATCACAGTTTACACAGGTGGAGAGAGTTTTCACAATATTCAGAAGTGTGTTCATCGGCACATTTGGCACAGGTTATTCGGCCTCGGCAGTTCTGAGAACTGTGGCCAAACCTCTGGCATTTGAAGCAGCGGAGGGGATTCGGGATATAGGGCCTGACTCGGATCTTTACATAGCCTGTCTCGATAATCTCGGGAAGTACACTTGAGCCGAATGTTAGGATTAGATGCTTGGTTTGAATCTCTTTACCATCACGCCTCATCTTAATTCTTTTCACATTGATGACATTCTGGTCACTCCATCCCTCCAAAAGTTCAGTCTCAGTTAGTTCCATTAGATCATCATCGGAGATGACACCACGAATGGTGTTCATAGAACGGTGTGGGGTGACACTCACTGGAATGGCCCCGAAAGACACAAGATTGGGTAGCTTTTCGTATTGCAATTTATCACGGAGTTCAAGAAGTAGATCACCGCTTGCCAATTTGGAAACTTTGTAGCCTGGGCCAAAAGCCTCCATCAGTGATTTCGCAACCAGAAAAGGTGAGACGATTCTTGCTGACTTTTCTGCTTTCTCGGAATGTATAACATGAAATCTTGGCGGCCAAAAAACTTAAAAACTTCTTCGGTGCGCCCTCGTTTATGAGGGCGATCAGGGAGCCGGGGGAATGACGAAAAAGCCATAAAGGTAACGATGATTTCGGCAGCTATGCCAGCCACCCACCACCGAGCCCAACAAGGGGACGCTACGAGACCCGAAGGAGACGCAGACGCCAGCTGTACATAGCCACTATAACCTAATATAATAGACCCAAGGTTGGATAGATTACACCAGGTTAACCCTTGCTGCCTGGAAAATTGGAAGTAAAACGAAGCGAAGAGAAGACAGGAGAGATGAAAAAGTGAGAGAGAAAGACGAAGGTTGGAGGGAGAGAGACAGGAAAAGGCAACTACTGATTTCCCCCGGGTGGGTCAGCCCGGGGGTGCCGTCTACGTGAAGCCGAGGCCAAAGGGGTGTGTTGCCTCCGCCGAGGGGCCGTAAAGGTCCAAACACCCGGCATCGGCTCAACCCCCAAGATCCCCTTTTCCCCGGACACGGCTAAGCCACGCACGGTTAAGCGCGGGAGGGTCCGACCCCCATGTGCTCGGGTCCGTGGTGTCGCAACCCACCAAACGCCTGCTGACGCAGACGCCCCTGCGGGCTGGAGCCTACTGTGGCAACCCTCATAATTGTATATGTTGCTATGTGACATTAAACTTCATCATTCTGTCGATGCCATGGGAAGTTTTATCCATGTCCTGTATCTCAGAAACACAAAAGCCACATGCATTTTAATTTTTTATGGGAATCGCTTCGATGATCCTGTTAATAAATGCCTAATGTTCTTATGTTTGCAACTGTAAGAACTGCAGCAATGCCGTTTTTTTTCTTTTCTACTTGAAGTCAGCCAGCCATCCTTCCAGCCTGCCAGCTAGTGATCCAACCAGTGACTAGACGTGATTTAGCCAGTGACTAGACATGTGATTCAGCCAGTGACTAGACATGTGATTCAGCCAGCGACTAGACCCGTGTCCCAGCCAGCGACTAGACCCGTGTCCCAGCCAGCGACTAGACCTGTGACCCAGCCAGCGAACTAGACCAGTGATCCAGCCAGCGACTACTAGACCAGTGATCCATCCAGCCAGCCCCTGCCACGGCATGAACATAAGTTGGGCGTGAGCTTCTTCGGCAGGTTGCTTTGGGAGAGGGTTTTTACTTTACTGAAGGCTTTACTTCTTTTAACTTGCTTCGCATTAGCTGGCACATTTTGCATGCACTGCTGAAGTAGTCACTGCACTTTTACTGCACCTTAAGCACTTTTTTGACTTCAGCTGCGCAAAAATTATGGTGCCCTGAATGCAAGAAGAGCATATGTTTTATTTAGTGAATGTTACTTGCAGTTGACTTTTTTAAGCTGGTACAGTGCCACTCTTTTTCTTGCTCTTCTGCTTTGGGATACCTATCTTAGCAGCAGGTGTTGCACTGCTGTGGTTTTTGTAGTGTCCGAGCATATTTGAAAACATCTAACAGTGCTTTCCATGATGTGACCATTATATTGATAAAGTTTACAGTAATGTATGCGTGAAAGCTACCTTTGTAGGAGCTGGGATGGGAGATGTTTTAAAGGTCTCGTTATGGATGTTTTTGTGGTGGCACCTATTAAAAAATATATGTAGCTAGTCAGCTCGCAATGTGAACCATTTTGAGGTTTTTAATCAACACAGAATTAATGTTCCACTATCTGAAAGTACTGTCAGCTGTTGGACTTTTTAATTAGTGTTCTAGAATGTTCCATGTTTATTATAATCTAATTGCCTAGCAACCAAGCTTGTGTATTTGGTCTTTTTTGTCACATTGCATTGTTGCTTTAGAATAATTTCTTCCTTTTACTTGTTTAGTCAGTTTTATCATACTTGTGATATTTTGTGATATCGTGCAATATCTTTAGTTTTTGCCTAGTCATAAAAAGTGCCTGTTAAGGTGAAGTCATGGCCAACATGCTTAACTCTGGAAATTTTCATTTTTATTCTAGTCTACTTTGCATTCGTCTGCATACGTGTTCTTTTTTTTGTGATATTGCATGGCTGCTGTATCACACTTTATCCTCTCGTCATTTAGCCATTCCTAAAGTATTGTCTTTTGTGGTTATCCTTGTAGAAAAATTTTGTAGTCTTTCATTGCATTCATTTTCTGCAACAAAATGTTAAACATTGAGAAGCGAGTTACTTCTTCACATAACCTAGTCATGACAAGTGCCTGTTATGGTCAGCCTGTACTCTTAATAATAATAGCAAGAGCCAACTTTTAATAATGTTACTAAAGTGCTTAGTTGTGAATGTAAGCAAGAATCTGGTATCTTGTGTCAGCAGATCTCATAATGTCTCATCATGTATGTTCGACACATTACCATGTGTGATAGCCTTGCACTGGTCCTTGAATAAAAGAATAAAAAAGTTTAGATCTGTGTTGTGCTTTCAGCGTAGCAGGCAGTGCAATGGTACTGCTTCTATGCCAGCATGTTTGGAACATTATTGCAGTGTATCTCCGATTCGTTTACTCATGGTGTTCTGTTAACTTGGATACAAACAAATACTTTAATGGTTTCATACTTTCATATCGCAACAATTTCATAAACACTCAGCCGGGCACTGGTAATGTGCAGTACTAAGAGAACACATTTTTATGGGCCTTTCTATAATTTTGGGGGGAGCCGCGAACAGTGGTCTTAAAACTCCTGTGGACATCTTATGGATGTCAGTGTTTCATGAATAGATATCTTTCAGATGTACATAACATCCAGCCTGAACATCTATATAACATACCAGGTTTGTGATCTGGATGCATTTTAGATTATCTATAGTACATCCGTGGAATGTCATTGGGAGAATGCTGGATATCCATTGGATGTCTTGAACGTCCAAAACCTAGCATCCTATAGACATCTTAGGGACATTCGTAGTTTACTGGGAAAGAGCAGAATGTGCATTAAAATCTCCAACTAAAAGAAAAGGCTCAGGCAGCTGTTCTATTAGGTTTTCCATCTCTCTCATCGTAACGTGGGCATGAGGTGGGATATAAGTTGAACAGATGGTAATAGTTTTATATGAGAGAACAGTGATGGCTACAGCCTCGAAAGAGGTATTTAATGGAACGTTTCGGCTATGAGTGCCACCTTGTACGACTATAGCAACTCCTCCTGACAAACGACTAGACTGTTCGCGGTCCCTTCGGACGACGGTGAAACCTTTGAGCAATTGGCTTATTTTTAGGGCCTAAATTCGTTTCCTGTAGGCAAAATACGACTGGCGAGAACTTATTTGTTATGTCTTTAATGTCACCTAAGTTGTGAATCAGGCCTCTACAATTCCAGTGCACGATAAAAGCCATAGTGGCGGAATTTGAGAATGTTAATTTATGTGTATGGACTCAAAAGTTGTAGGTGACATGTGTTAAAGGGATTGTACTAATGTGAGAGCGGTAACCGTTCAGGTTACCGATCCCTTTTTTGGCGCAGTTACTAAGAGTTTGTCTTTCTTAGTGCGCTCCAGAGAGCGCTGATCTTTTGGCGTCGAGGACGCTGGAGTTTTTGTGTCGATCTCCATAGCCTTCTCGGAGGCGCTGGATGATCGAGAACCAGGCACTGAGACGCGCGTCTCAGGCCTTGGAGTTCGATTTAGCCTAGGGCCCTGCGAAACCTTGGCCTGCAGGCCCGTTTTTGATGATGATGGAGCAGCACTGACTACTGCTACCAAGGGGGCGGGTGGAGTTACTACTGGGCCACTGACTGTGATCCCTGTAGACCCCTGAGACCACTGTGGTACTGCCCCCTGCCGCACCGCACTGGCATAGGATGTTTGAGGTAAATGCAAGTTTTTTCCTTGCTTCATAAAATGAAGTCTTCTCTTTCACCGTGAGTGCAATTATCTCCTTTTCTTTCTTCCAGCAAGGGCAAGATTGTGAATACGCTGGATGATCTCCCTTGCAGCTTGTACAGTGTGGAGCATTGCAGTTGTCCGACTGGTGATCATTGGCACTACACTTTGCACATGTTGATTTCCCTCTGCATGATTGTGAAGCATGCCCGAACCTCTGGCACTTGAAACACCGCCTCGGGTTGGGGATATACGGTCTCACGTTGATTTTCACATATCCTGCTTCAAGTGAACTAGGCACAATACTGGTACCAAAGGTAAGTATGACGTGTTTGGTGGGGATTTGTTCGTCGTTTCTTCGGAGAGTTATTCTTTGAACCTTGATTACATTTTGTTCTTGGAACCCTTCAAGGAGTTCTTCATCACTCAGATTTAAGAAATATTCTTCTGATATCACGCCCCTGCTTGCGTTTAGAGAACGGTGCGCTGAAAGTGTGACTTTGATATCACCGATATTGGTGAGATCAGCCAGCTTTTCCACTTGGTCTTTGGTTTTGAGTTCGATGAGGAGGTCCCCACTTGACATCTTTCAGGCCTTGTATTGTTTTCCAATTTTTTCTACGAGGCATTTCGACACTAAGAATGGTGATAGCTTTCTTACAGGAGTGGTTCCTTCACTGTGCATTACGTGGTTACGTGGGAATGTTTCTGGGTTGCTTCGAAAAGTGAAATCAAAAGTTACTTCGGTGCGCCCTCTTTTGTTAGGGCGATCTGGAAGGGCGGGGAATGCATTTTCCATGACATTCTTGGAATATTCGGCGGCGATGGTAGCCACCCACCACCGAGCCCAACAAGGGGACGCTACGAGGTTAGGAAAATACCTGTAGACGCCAGCTATGCAACGCCGCTATAACCTAATATATGTACCCAAGATTGGATAGATACACACGGTTAACCCTTGCTGCCTGGAAAAACGAGAAGTAAATGAAGTGAGTAGAAGACAGGAAAGATTGAAAGTGAGAGGGAAAGACGAAGACTCGAGAGGGGGACAGTAAAAGGCAACTACCGATTTCCCCCGGGTGGGTCAGTCCGGGGGTGCCGTCTACGTGAAGCAGAGGCCAAAGGGGTGTGTTGCCTCCGCCGAGGGGCCTTAAAGGTCCAAACACCCGGCATCGGCTCAACCCCCAGGATCCCCCTTTCCCCGGACACGGCTAAGCCACGCACGGGGCTACACGCGGGCGGGTCCAACCCTCGTGTGCTCGGGTACGTGGTGTCGCAACACACCAAACACCTGCTGACGCAGACGCCCCTGCGGGGTCGAACTTTCGTGTTTACGAGGCTGTTGTGGCAATGAACAACGCAGCAGTACTGCGTGCCACCTTTCCTCGTTGATAAAGTCGCGTTCGCCATCGCGAAAACGACGCGCACTAGCTCTCGCGCTGTAGAGAACACGTGCGCGCGCTGACACACGGGCGACCTTCGACACTTCCATCGGTCCACCAGGGGAGCAATCGGCGCTGCTGCCGCACGGGCAAACTTTAAGTTGCCTCGTCTATAGAGAAATATGCGGCGTACAATCAACCTCACTATATGGCTTTCATAGATTTTGAAAAAGCATTTGATTCAGTAGAGATACCAGTAGTCATAGAGGCATTACGCAACCAAGGAGTACAGGATGCATACGTGAATATATGGACAAATATCTACAAGGATTGCACAGCAACCTTGGTTCTCCACAAGAAATGTAGAAAGTTACCTATCAAGAAAGTAGTCTGTAAAGGAGTACGTTTCTCTTGGTCAATTACTCACAGGGGACCCTGATTATGAGAAAGAAATTTATAGAAGAATAAAATTATGCTGGAATGCATACGGCAGGCATTACCAAATCCTGACTGGGAGATTACCACTGTCGTTGAAAAACAGGTGTACAATCATTGCATTCTACCGGTGATAACATATGGAGCAGAAACTTGGATGTTAACAAAGCTCGAGAACAAGTTAAGGACCGTAGAAAGAGCGATGGAACCAAAGAGGTTAGGCCTAACGTTAAGAGACAGAAGAGAGCGGTGTGGATCAGAGAACAAACGGAGATAGCTGATATTCTAGTTGATGTTAGTTATGTAAGGTTTTGTGGCGCAAAAGCAACTAAGGCTATGATGCGCCATGCACAGGATGAAAATACATAATTTGATGAAAGTGCTTCAAGCAACAAAGATCATTTACTTTAAAGTTTGTTTAAGAACCCTGTTTCATCTAAAAACTTAAAAACATCGTCTAGAGATACAAGTGCATTTTCAGCTAGGATCAGGGATGGATGAAGTGGTGTTAGTGTTTTGTAAAGTTCATAAAATATTTCTGTCTTTTTTCCTCCAACGCCCGACATGTTATTAAAATGTGATTCACAGTTATCGATTCTTGGCAGTGATCACAAACCGCTTGTTGTTCATTTTTCTATAAAAATTTATGTGTGAGATGTGTGTGTCCGATGCGAATGCGACATAGAATAACTTACATGAAACGTTCCTGGTGATATGATGTCTTCCACTCCTGTAGTATGGGTTTTACTATTTGTAGTTTGTTATTTACTTGGCAGCCCCACTCGTGTTGCCAGTTTGAGGTGATCGCAGCACGGACCACGCGGACACAGTCCTTGAATGGAAGATTTATTTGTCTAATTTTTTACGGGCTCTGAGTGCTGCACATTTGTCCGCCTTTTCCTTTCCCGGAATTCCCACGTGGCTTCGAACCCAACAGAGACGAATTATTTTACCGTGCTTTTCACATTTGCCGAGCATTCTCGGAGAGAATTAAGTGATGATGGTGTGTGGTGTTTTATGGCGCAAGGGCCAGGAATGGCCAAAGAGCGTCATGACAAGTGGTAGAGAGAGAGAGAGAGAGAAATAACATTTATTAGCCCCGAAGGAACTAAAGCCCAAGTCCGGGCCTCCTGGTAGGCTCATGCCTCCTGGCCCAGAACGTTCTTGACGTGCTGCACCAGAAGCACCACATACGCACAAAGCTCCACGTGTACATGCATGCTCACCCCCTTCTACGCATACGCATACAATGGGTTCCAGGCCATCAAGGATTGTGAGGAAATGTAAGAGCACACCAACTCACCCGCGCAGAAAATCCGGGACCTCCTATCCTTTGGCCTGTTGAAGATACTTACAACCCCAGAGAAGAGCAGAAGATGCAGCGGAAAGAAAGGATACATATCTTGAAGTCTCGCAGGGAAGCATCAACAATTCTCAATACACCATCCTACACGCATTCGAGAGAGGACGCCTCAATCATACGAAAAGCACAAACACACACATTACTCACACCACACTATACGCATTATATTAACAGGGACCCAGGCTCCCCCACTTGTAAACAGTGCGGGGCCTATCCATCAAATAAACACATCTTGTGGGAGTGCCCTGCAAACGCCATCTTCAAAAATACAATACTTTCCAAATTACCACACAACCAGCGTCCTGGCAGCTGGGAGGAGTGGACCACTCCCCCACGAAGGTTTGAAAAACTATGGTGGCCGCTTATGACAAGTGGTAATGTAATCGATGAGCTGTTATGACGCGGGCAATGAGTTTCTCGTGGTAGATGTGACATGGCTGTAAAGGGGCCTAAAAACTGTCGCTGTAAATGGCGTAAAACATATAGGTAATAAAATAATAATAGTGGCTGAAGTGGCGTATGCTATGAGTTGAAAGGTGGAAGAAGGTTGTGATAACTTAACATGTATTTAAAAATGAAAAAGTGATAGTTGACAACGAGTACCACAACAGCCTCACCAGGTACCTTGAGTACAAGGGGCCCGAGGCATGTGCTATAAACGAAGGTTGACATCGCAACAGCGGCCTCTCGCAGGAGGCCGTGCTACGAATTTCTTGGGCAGAATGCGTTGAGCGTATGGACGTCATTTAAGAATGCTAAAACGGGTTTCATGTCGAATAGCGGTTCTCTGCCTAGAAACAGTGCCAGGTGAAGTGGTATACACTGCCTATATGCTAAAGGGGAGTGTCTTTTTCTCTCGGCTTGTGCATCGCGACATTCCAGGAAGACATGCTGAACACTGAGTGTGTCCCCACATCTACTACACATTGGAGGTTCACCGCCAGTCAGCAAAAAACTATGTGTACCATAAGTGTGCCCTATTCTGAGACGACAGAATAGGACATCACTTCGTCTTGAGTTGGTCAGTGATGGCCAGTACCCTAAATGTGGCTTAACCACGTGAAGCTTATTAAGGATTTCAGCGTCCCACTCATGTTGCCAGTAGGTTCTGAGTTTGTTCCGCAAATATGGCTTCAGGTCTATAACTGGAACAGCTATGGACGTGTTGCAAGATTTTGTATCTAAGGAAGTTGCCATTCGGTCTGCTAGCACGTTACATTCGATACCTCTGTGTCCAGGCACCCAGCATACCGTAACATGTTGGCCCCAGGCATAAATAGTACATAGGAGAGAGAAAAGATCTGCAATTACTGGATTTCTATGTTTGCAGCATGACATCAATGTTTTAACGACGCTTAACGAGTATGTGTATATGACCGCCTTATGTAGTTTTAACTGCTTGGTGTGTTTCGCAGCGCACCATAGTGCATACGCCTGTGCTGTAAAGATGCTTGTATGATGGTGAAGAACATCTGACTCCGAATAGGATGGGCCGACGGCCGCATATAATACGCCGGCATGTGATTTAGATGCATCTGTGTAATATTCTGGGCACGAGTACTTAAATTGTAACTCTAGAAAATGCATACGAATGTGGGCCTCTGGAGCGTGCTTCGTTACCTCCACAAATGACGTGTCGCAGTCAATGGTGCGCCACAACCACGGCGGTAACGGCTTAGCAGGAGCCGTTAGGCAATTTTCGAAAAGCGGAACGTTCATTTCTTCACTCAGCCTCCTCACACGGAGCGAGAATGGCTCTCTCGCTGCAGGCTTGTTATTAAGTGAACTAAGGGAATCTGTGTAGACAACTGCTTTTTTTATAATCTCCGGTTACTATTTCTTCCAAGGCGATAAGCAGGGCATATACTTCGGCTGTAAAAACCGAAGCAAACTGTGGCAACCTAGGACAATTGTCCCAGTGTTCCGATATGACTGCGCTTCCATCATGTTCATTTGTCTTGGAACCGTCAGTGTAGAACGTCGTCACTGTATTTTTCTTGTAATTCTGAGAAATCTTGCATTATGTGTTCAAGCGGTGTTTCTTTTTTCTTGTGGCATGTTAGAGTAAAATCGCAAAAATGTGCAAAATCATACCACGGGGGCAGTCTGTTCGGTCTTTCGGCGACTTTGAGGGCCTCGCTCGGAACAGTGTAGCTTTGGCACATATCTTCGAATCGAAGGATCAGTGGTCTCACGCTATGTGGTTTGTTGGCATAGTGTATTCTGTGTGTGGTGTACGTAACAAGAGTGTGGCATATATGATTAGGTAGAGCTGTGATTCTAAGCACGTATGAAATTGTAAGCAAGGCTCTTCGGTGCTCCAAACAGGGTTCGTTACTGTCGGCATATAGGCTTTCTACTGGTGAGGTCCTGGACGCACCAGTTGCTAAGCGTAGTCCGTGGTTGTGCGTGGGGTCAAGACGTTTGATGTACCACTGCCTTGCTGACCCGTAAACTATGCAACCGTAGTCAAGAATGCTGCGCACGACAGCGCGGTAAATGCGTAACAGGCATGTTCGGTCGGCGCCCCAATGCTTACGTGATAGGACCTTCAGGATGTTAAGTGCTTTGTTTGCCTTAGTTTTTACGCTTTTAATGTGGGCGATGAAGTTTAGTTTACTATCAAAAATGATTCCTATGAACTTTTGCTCATGCTTAACCGGTAACGGGCTTTGATTTAATTTGAGAGCTGGGTCAGGTTGTAACCCCCTTTTTTGTGAAAATACCACTGCCACAGTTTTTTTTGTGTAGAAAACCGAAATCCAGTTTTTATCGGCCCATTGCGTCAACTTGTTCATTGTTATCTGGATTTGCCTTTCGCATGTGGACATACCCGAGGGACGGCATGCAATTTGAAGGTCGTCGACGTATAGAGAGTACATAATGTTGGACGGTATAACTGAATTTATGGAATTCATCTTTACCACGAAAAGAGTAGTGCTTAATACGCAACCCTGTGGTACACCATTTTTTTGAACAAAGACTCGGGATAGTGTTGCCCCCAGACGGACTTGAAATGTTCGATTTGACAGAAAATCGGCCAGACAGTTGAGCATTCTGCCGCGTATTCCTAGTGTTGGTAGATCTTGTATAATTCCATACCTCCATGTGGTGTCGTATGCTTTTTCTAGGTCGAAAAAGACCGCTAGGCAGTGCTGTTTGTAAAGGAAGGCTTCACGTATGGTTTGTTCAAGACGAACAATATGGTCAATTGTTGAGCAGCCTTTCCTGTAACCAAACTGGTGAGCATCTAGCAAGTTACCTGCTTCGAGAACGTATGTTAATCTGATATTTATTATGGTTTCGTATGATTTAGCGAGGCAACTTGTTAGTGCAATAGGTCTATAGCTGGTAGGAGTATTTGGCGACTCTCCCGCTTTCAGGAAGGGAACAATAACAGCCTTTTTGCACTCTGCAGGCATTTTACCCGTTTCCCAGATCGTGTTGAAAAAAAACGCAACAAGGCCTGTACCGCTTTCTGGGACAGGTGGGCCAGCATAGTGTAATGTATTTTGTCAGGACCCGGTGCTGTTTTCTTAGCCAAAGAGATTTCTCTGTTTATTTCGTGGAGTGTTAAAGGGGCATTGAACGGTCTATCTGAACTTCCCGTTGTCGGAAGCTTTTGTTTTTCTGCGGACTGTTTGTGTTTTAGGAATGTTGCGGAATAGTTTGCTGAGCTGGATATGGTGTAGAACGGCCTAATATGTCTGCTTGTTCCTGGAGACTTGTTTGTGTGCCTGGAGTTGAGAGTATGGGGATCGTGTAGGGAGCATAGTTGCCCCTAAACTTGCGAGCCTGGTCCCACATTCTCTTGGATGTTATTGAACTGTTAATCGAGAAGATATAATTCTTCCATGAATTTCTTTCTGCTTGTCTACGGACATACCTCGCCTTTGCTTTCGCTATTTTGAATAATAAGAGATTATCTTGGGTTGGGTACCTTCGGAAGATACCCCACGCTTTGTTTTGAAGTTTTTTAGCTTCTGTACATTCGTTCATCCACCAGGGTTTTAGTTTTTTACTCAAGAATCCAGAAGATTGGGGAATAGCCTCTTCCGCCGCAGCAACTATGCAAGCAGTAATCCTCTCATTCGCTTCATATATGCTTAGGTAATCTAAAATAACTTTATCTAAACTGGCTTTTTTAGTGAAGAGAGGCCAGTTTGCTTGGTCAAGTTTCCAACGGGGTGGTCTAAAAGGTAGCATGGGTAGCATGGACGTTAGTTTTATGACTGCAGGCATATGGTAACTACCGTAGGGATTAGCTATTACAGTCCAGTGGAGATCAGTGAACAGAGATGGAGAACACAGTGCCAAATCAAGGCAACTCATAGCTCCTGTGCTTGTGGAGCAGTATGTGGCATCACCAGTATTTAAAAGGCATAGTTCGTTACTTAGGATAAAATGTTCGATTGTTTGACGCCTGTGGTCAGTTTTTTTTTTTTTGCTTCCCCGTAGTGTATTATGCCCATTAAAATCTCCCGCTATCAGAAATGGTTCTGGTAGCTGGTCTAAAATCAGTTCTAAATATCTTACAGTGAAATGCGTGTGTGGAGGGATGTAGAGGGAACAGATGGTAATGGTTTTATGTGCTATAATGATGACAGCAGCAGCTTCTATGTGGCTATTAACGGTCACTGCTCTGGCTGGAATACCGTGCTTGACAACAACAGCCACACCGCCCGACAGCCGGTTAGCCTGAGTACGGTCGCGCCGCACAACAGTCAAGCCTTGTAAGATATTAATGTTCTTATCCCATAAGTTTGTTTCCTGTAGGCACAAAGCCACAGGAGCGAAGTTACTCATTATATCTCTTATGTCACCTAAGTGGTGTAAAAGTCATCTGCAATTCCAGTGGATAATAAAAGCCATATTAAAACTGGAGGGTAAAAAATGGCATTACGATTGAATAAAATATAAGATGTTAGGTGACATAGATGTGGAGAAGGCTAATACAAAGGAGCGATAACCTTTAGGTTATCACTTAATTGTCGTGGTTATTGGAACTTTGTCCCTTTTTGTGCGCTCGACAGAGTGCTTGTCCTTCGGCGTCAACGACACCGGGGTTATTGCGTCGACCTCTATCGCTCTCCCTGAGGCGCTCGAGGACCGAGAGTTCGGCGCCGAAACACGTGTCTCGGGCCTTGGGGTTCGATTGATTTTAGGGCCTAGCGGGACTGGTGTCCGCGGGTCCTTCGAAGACGATAAAGCAGCGCTGACTGCTTCCACCACGGGGGCGGGAGGAGTCACTGCAGGACCACTGTGTGTCGGCCCGCAATACTACCGAGGCCTCTGTGACGCTGCCCCCACCTGCGTCACTTCGGCATAACTTCTTCTAGAAAGGTAAGACAGTTGCTTTCTTGCTTCATAGAACGAGATTTTTTTCTTTCACAGTTAGTGCAATTACTTCCTTTTCTTTTTTCCAGCAAGGGCAGGACCGCGAGTAGGCTGGATGGTCCCCTTTGCAGTTAACACTGTGTAGAGAAGTGCAATTGTCAGATTGATGATCATTGGAACTGCATTTAGCACAGGTTGATTGTCCTCGGAATTCGTGTGAAGCATGTCCAAACCTTTGACACTTGAAACATCGTCGGGGGTTCGGGATATATGGTCTGACGTTTACTTTTACGTACCCTGCGTTTAGAGAAGTAGGCATTTCGCTTGTTCCAAAGGAGAGTATGACATGTATTGTCGGAATTTCTTGATTATTTCTGCGGATGACTCGCTCAGTGGGCCTGGCAGCAGCACATCGGGCACGATGCTGAGCAACCCCTTTTGCTTTGCCGTGGAGGTTTTGGCCGCCTTGATGCTGGCGCAGACGGACACTTTCGACACTTTCGGCTGTTCTCAGACTGGGCGCAGCATCGCTGGACGAGAAAGTGCTGGCTTCGGGGAATCAACGCCACGTGTCGACCGGTGTCCTTTCTTTAATGACTTTGCACCGACAGTGTGGACAACTGCGTCTGCGCTGACCACTGTGACATCAGACCACGTCGACTTACCGGAGACTATAAGAACCATCGGCTATCGGATCCCGCTCAGTGGGCCTGGCAGCAGCACATCGGGCACGATGCTGAGCAACCCCTTTTGCTTTGCCGTGCAGGTTTTTGCCGCCTTGATGCTGGCGCAGACGGACACTTTCGACACTTTCGGCTGTTCTCAGACTGGGCGCATCATCGCTGGACGAGAAAGTGCTGGCTTCGGGGAATCAACGCCACGTGTCGACCGGTGTCCTTTCTTTAATGACTTTGCACCGACAGTGTGGACAACTGCGTCTGCGCTGACCACTGTGACATCAGACCACGTCGACTTACCGGAGACTATAAGAACCATCGGCTATCGGATTCCGCTCAGTGGGCCTGGCAGCAGCACATTGGGCTCGATGCTGAGCAACCCCTTTTGCTTTGCCTTGCAGGTTAGTGCATATTTGCCAGCGTATTGTTACAGAAGCGACAATCGTTTTTTAGTGCTGCTGCCGTTCCCACTGGTTGTAGCAAATGTTCTTTCAGATATTTGTTCTTTTAAAAAGTGTCTTCTGATGTGCGGTGATGTTGAGGCTAACCCTGGTCCCTCCGATCATGAAATACTGCTTCAACTACTTCAGGGGCAGCAGTATATGACTGCGACACTTAATAACGTTCTCGCCAAACAGGCAAGGGTGGAAACAGATTTAGCAGATTTGACTAAACGGATCAGTGCTATTGAGTCTCTTTCGCCCATTATTAGCACGTTGAAAAACGAAGTCGAGGGGCTCAAGTCAGAGGTACTATTGCTTCATAATAATAATTCCGAATTAACGCGAATACATGATGAGCAGGAAAATAGAAGCAGAAGAAATAATCTAGTCATCTTTGGCATTGATGAGCCCAGTGGTGAAACTAAGGACGGCCTTCTAGGTATAATAAAAGATGATCTGTTCCAGAAAAAACTAGAACTCTCTAATAATGGCATTGAAAGATGCCACAGGCTAGGGAAAAAGAGGAATGGCCAAGGACGGCCAGTCATTATCAAACTGCTGGATTATCGTGAAAAGGTACTGATATTGAAATCATGCTCCAAATTGAAGGGCTCCGTGATTTCAGTCAGTGAAGATTTTTCAATGAGGGTAAGAGAAATTAGGAAAAAGCTATGGCTCAGCTCGTCTGAAGAAAGAAATAATGGTGCTAAGGCAAATCTAGTTTTTGATAAATTGGCCATAGGTGACACTATATATGCTTGGGATGAAGTCACTAACACGCGCCACAAGATCACTAGAAACGGGAAGTGACGACAGCAGGAAAAGTAAACGGAAAGAATTTTAAATATAGATTGTAGAAGTATAGTTAATAAAGTAATGCAGCTTGAAACCCTTTTGGCTTTGCATGATCCCGAACTTGTAGTGCTTACGGAAACTTCGTTGTGTGAAGATATATTCGACAGTGAAATAACTCCAAGTGATTACAAAATATTTCGCAAAGATCGTAACAGAAGAGGTGGGGGAGTTGCCATATTATATAAAGCTTCTATTCAGCTTTATGGAATGTCCGATGTACCACATGTAGAAGCCTTGTTTTGCAAAGCGTATGTGAATAAAGTAAGGTACGTACTTGGAGCCTTCTATCGACCCCCTGGCTCTTCAGCTTATGGTCTTGAACAATTAAAGTCTTATATGCAATGCCACGTTAAAAGTGATGTTAGGCTTATCCTTGCTGGTGACCTTAACTTGCCGAACATTAACTGCGTTAACTTCACAACCCAATGCTCCAAATCTCCTGAATCTGAAACACTCGACATTGCCTATCATTTTGATCTCCTACAGGTTGTCTGTGAGCCTACGAGAAAACACTAACTCTGAGTCAGTGCTGGATTTATTCTTTGTAAGCGGTAATATAACAAATGATATTATGGCTGAAGTAGTGAATGGCATCTCGGACCACCTTGCTGTTGTATTAATATTAAAAGGCACGTTATTACGTCACCATAATGAAAGTAAAACGTTTCCCAACTTTGCTCACGCAGTCAGTGAGTCTGTCATTGATGAGTTGAGCTTTCTATATAGCAGTTTTCAAAAAAAAATACGTGTAGTGTGAACGATCTTTGGATTCTTTTTAAACAAATTATACAAGACTGTATAGAGCGCGTTATACCAAAGATAACTAAGAAATATGTGCACAAAAATCGTTAGGTTACTCGAGACACTATACATTTGAAGCGCAAACTTAAAGGATTAAAAAAGCGAAAGGCCTTAAAACCAAACTGTCATGAAATTAAAAGTACCATAGACGAGGTATCAGAACAGTTAAAAATACAAACTGCAAAAGATAAAGAAAAATATTTGGGCGAAACTGTTCCCGGTTATATAAGAACTTCTCCCGGAAATTTTTGGAGAGCGATTACACACCATTCCAATCCTAGTGAGACATTTATCATAGATGGAACATGTGAAAGCGACGAAGAGGTAATTGCTTCCGCTTTCAATTGATATTCCAAAAGTGTTTTCACCAAAGACAACGGATGTCTGCCAGAATTCAGTGCATCAGTACCCCAGATGACCAGATATAGAAAATTCAAAAGAGGGTATCCTTAACTTATTGTTAAACTTGAATGTTCAAAAGTCCCCAGGACCTGATGGAGTACCAAACGCTTTTTTGAAGCAGTACGCGGAATGGTGCTCTAACTTTCTTCATGTACTGTTCACGAGGTCATTGAGGGAGGGTGTCACGCCAGACGACTGGAGAACAGCCCGAATCAAGCCCATTCATAAATCTGGAGATAAAAAATGTATTACAAATTACCGTCCGATATCCTTAACATCAACAGCTTGCAAAATTCTAGAGCATATAGTACATAAACACATAGCCAATTTTTTCGATGACCATAACATATTGACAAATGCTCAACATGGTTTTAGGCGGGGATATTCTACCACCACCCAATTAGTTAGCATTATACATGACTTTGCAGAGGCTTTAAATAAAGGAAAGCAGGTGGACGTAATCTTCATGGATTTTAAAAAAAGCTTTTGGTAAAGTTCGCACAAAAAATTAATGTACAAATTAAGCTACAGAATCAAAAACAACGAGATATTAAATTGGATCAGAGCCTATCTTTCAGATCGATGCCAATATGTGGCGTTCAATAGGGTTTCCTCCGAGGGGGTGACAATTGATTCTGGCGTTCTCCAGGGGTCCGTTCTCGGGCCTTTGCTTTTTCTTGTATTCATATAAATGGCATTGTTAAAGACATTTCTACGAATATTAGGTTGTACGCTGATGATTGCGTTCTGCATAAATTAGTCAGTTCTGTGCGTGATCAGGTGGAGTTAAATGACGATTTTGCGAAGATTATTTTGTGGTGTGAGCAGTGGCAAATGCCCATCAATTTTGAAAAAAACTGTTTTCATGCGAATTACTCACAATAAGAGACCCTTGCTCTTTAATTATTCTACTTCTGTTCAAGTACTTTCTGAGGTTGAGCAATATAAATACTTATGATTGCTGGTTACTAACAAACCTTCCTGGAATACACACATAGATAATGTTGCAGCCAATACTTTAAGGAAATTGTTCTTTTTAAGGAGTACGCTCAAGTTAGCTACCCCTCAAGTGCGCATTCTTGCCTACAAATCCATTATCCGTCCTATGTTGAAGTATGCCGTAGTAATTTGGGACCCTTTCACTTACTCCAACATTGAAAAATTAGAAAGAATACTGAAAAAGGCTCTAAGATTCATTTACAACTCATATGGTCGCAGCTCTATCAGTGAATTAATTAAAAAGGTTGTTTTCCCGCCAGTTACTGATAGAAACAGGGCTTGTAGACTCAAGTTCCTTTATCAATTGGTAAATGGTTATTACAGAATTAACACATCACATATACTGACTCCATCTACAAGATACGCAACTAGAAACCGACATTCGCAAGCAATTATGCCTTTAAAACAAAGAGTCAATTCTTTCAAATATTCTTTTTTTCCTCGTACAATAAACGATTGGAATAACCTCTCCAACGAAGCTGTAACCCAAAAATCGTTGGTGTCCTTTGAAGAGCGTTTATTTTAAATGTGCCGTGTCCTTCTAATACTCACTTGTTATTGTCTGTTTTTTTGCCCAAATGTATGTTTCCTACAAAATGTACCACTCTGCTATGGTCTAACTAGACCGCAGTATTCATAAAAAATAAATACATAAATAAATAAATGACAATTCTTTGTACTTTGGTCACGTTTTGTTCCTGGAAACCCTCCAGCAGTTCCTCATCGCTCAAACCAAGGAAGTCCTCCTCGGATATCACAGCACTGCTTGCATTTAGAGTTCTGTGGGCTGAAATTGTTACTGTGATATCGCCAATACTGGTAAGTTCCGAGAGCTTTTGTACTTGGTCTTTGTCACTTAATTCTAGGAGGAGGTCCCCGCTAGACATTTTTGAGGCTTTATATGTTGGTCCAATTTTGTCTTTTAGGCACTTGACCACCAGGAAAGGAGACAGCTTTCTCACGGGTGTGTTGTTTTCACTATGGACTACATGGTACTTGGGGAATGCTGGGTTGTTGCCCGAAAGGAGAACTGCAACGTTGCTTCGGTGCGGCCTCTTTTCAGAGGCCGATCATAGACGACAGCGGTTTGCGCTGCCATAAAAAGGTGTATATGTTCGGCAGCAGCGCCGACCGCCCACCACGGAGCCCAACGAGGGGACGCGGCAGAGCTTGTACACAAGTCTGCACGACGCCAGTCGTACGCCGCTACTATAACCAAATCTGCTGTATCCAAGGTAGGATAGCCACACAAGGTTAACCCTTGCCGCCAGCGAAAAAAGGAAGTGGAAGAGAGTAGAAGACAGGAAAGACCAAAAGTTTGCGAGAGAGACGCAGATTTGAGGAGAGAGAGACAGGAAAAGGCGACTGCCGATTTCCTCCAGGTGGGCCAGTCTGGAGGTGCCGTCTATGTGAAGCAGAGGCCGAAGAGGTGTGTTGCCTCCGCCGGGGGGTCTTAAAGGTCCGAACACCCAGCATCGGCTCAACCCCCAGGATCCCCCTTTCCCCAGTCATGGCTGAGCTGCGCACGGCTACACGCAGGAGGGTCCAACCTTCGTGTGCTCGGGTCCGTGGTGTCGCCACACAACAGACGCCTGCTGACGCAGACACCCCTGCGGGGTGATATTCTAGTTGAAATTAAGCGGAAAAAGTGGAGCTGGGCAGGCCTTGTAATGCGTAGGATGGATAACCGGCGGGCCATTAGAGTTACAGAATGGATGTCAAGAGAAGTGAAGCGCCGTCGAGGACGGCAGAAAATTAGGTGGAGTGATGAAGTTAGGAAATTCGGAGGCGCACGTTGGAATCAGCTAGCGCAAGACAGGGGTAATTGGCGACCGCAGAGAGAGGCCTTCGCCCTGCAGTGGACATAAACATAATCTGATGATGATGATGACTTACGCAGTAAAATTCTCAACATAAGCGATATTGGTATCAACGTTTGTTAGTGTTCCACATCCACATGGTGCTCAGTCCATTCAGCGATTCAACCCTAGCTGCCTGCTGCAGCGGAGTCTCGCGCGCCGAATTCGGACTGCAAGCAGCCCACGTTAGAGCACTGCACGGGCCCGGGCCGGCCCGGGCCGTCCGAAGCGTTTGTCGGCGGGCTCGGGCCGGGCCCGGGCTTGAGGCCGCGGGCCCGGGCCGGGCTCGGGCTTAAGGCCGCGGGCCAGGGCCGGGCTCGGGCTTGAGGCCGCAGGCCCGGACGGACTCGGGCTTGAAGCCACGGGCTCGGGCCAGACTCGGGCCCGCTCATTGAAGGGCCTAAGTAGGCCTTCGAGCACACGCGACCGTTATGCATTGCATGGTTCAATGCATTCTGTGCCAAGCTGAAGTGACATGTGCAAGATGACTGTCATCATCATCATCAGCCTATATTTATGTCCACTGCAGGACGAAGGCCTCTCCCTGCGATCTCCAATTAACCCTGTCTTGCGCTAGCTGATTCCAATTTGCGCCTGCGAATTTCCTAACTTCATCACCCCACCTAGTTTTCTGCCGTCCTGGACTGCGCTTCGCTTCTCTTGGTATCAATTCTGTAGCTCTAATGGTCCATCGGTTATCCATCCTATGCATTACATGGCCTGCCCAGATCCATTTCTCCCGCTTAATGTCAACTAGAATATCGGTTATCCCAGTTTGTTCTCAGATCCACACTGCTCTCTTGACTGCATATCTTATCAGATGACTATATCTCATCAAAGAAAATAGTAAAACAGATGAAGTTCTCATTTTTAACAGCGGAGCTGTTTCAGCCGGGCCTAATGTGTTCGCTGAATCCAAAAATGTGAGCCGATCCTGGCAGCAGTGCAGAAAGGGTCCAAGAGCAATGGCACATACACCTGTGACCTAGCAAAGCTGAGCCTGGATATGTCTAGCTAAGAATGGCGGGAATTAATTGTCTATCGATAGGCAATTGATAGCCAATCAATAGTTAGTCGATAATCGATCAATAATCAATAAATTCCCGAAAATGCTGGGGATTACTTGGTAGTGCTTAGCCTAGCCCAAATACGTGGCCGATACCTTACGATAACCAATCAACAGCCGATCAATAGCTAATCGATAATGGATCAATTATCAATAAATTTGGATAACTTGGTAGTGATTGGCCTATCCCAAGTACGTGGCCAATATCTTGTAATGGACAATCGATAGCCAATGAATAGCTAATCGATAATCAATCAGGAATAAATAAATTCCGGGAAATGCTGGGGATGACTTGGTAGTGCTCAGTCTAGCCCAAAATCCAGGACTAGCTAGGTGCCCATCATCTCCGCTGTCTCTTTAGCATTGCGCCGCCAGTGCAAGCTACGCACATTTTTTTTTGTTCTGTTCCGCAAAAACGAACATTGTTTCCGCGTAAGGAAAAATAAATTATACAAAGAACCACTACTCAAACCATTTCCATGTTACCGCTTTTGCGGTCGCACTATTATCAGTGCCGATACTATGACATTATTTTAGCGTTAAGGCCAGTTACTTTTGTGCTTCAATGCATAAAACAGCCTTTTCCCCTAAAAGTTAACTGGAACGCCCATGCATTTCGTCTGACACTTTGAAAATTAATATCTCGAAACTAGTTCAGTCCTGAGAATTCGTTCCAAGTGGATGCGTCTTGCGAACTCAGCGACTATAATTCGTAGATTGAAGGATGTTCCGTTAAATAATTAATTAAGAAGTTAATTCGCGTAATTATGTTAAATATTCAATTAGGCGTTCTGACCATCCATTAGGCCATCCATGTCAGAATAAGCTTGGAACTACATAAATCAATTAGCCTCCTCAGAGCGTCGTCGCATTAATGCGAACAGAAGAAATCCTGAGATATTGTCAATTCCATACTTCAGAACACTCTATAAGCATCAGTCGTTAATACATTACCTACCATTCACTTTGAACAGATACAAAAATGGCGGTAATTTCAGTAAGAAAGAACTCAGCTGACACTTTGGTCGCTTGTAATGTATCTGATGTGATTATTCTTTGTGCATGGTTCTGAGTATATAATGTAAATCCTGTTTCGTTTTCTTAGCAAATGTTCATCTTGTAAAATTCAGTCTCATGCTATGTTGTGTAGCTGGTGTTGCGTTGTTTTGTATAGCTAGTATTGTTATTGTAGTGTTGTTTAAAATGCATTCTGTTAAAACTTTTTCCAATTCTGTTAACTCGCCGTGACGCAAATATTCTTTGTCTTTCTGTTCATAGCTATTTCGTCTATGAGGAATTCCAGCGATAGCTGGAAATATATGTGAATTATTGTGCATTTGTACACACTGTTTGCTGTACTATTGCCCCGCCTGGTCTTTTGGGTCACGTCAAGCTACATATGTAGCTTTTAGTCCAAAATGACCGTCCAGCATGTAAACTGGACAAGAAATTGATTTGATTTGATTGATTTCGTTGGACACTTTGAAAATTATTATCTCGAAACTGGTTTAGTCCTGAGAATTCGTTCCAAGTGGATACGGCTTGCGAACTCGGCGGCTATAATTCGCAGATTGAAAGATGTGCCATAAAATAATTATTTAAAACGTTAATTAGCGTCATTAGGTTAATTCTTTAATTAGGCGTTTTGATTTCTCGTGGAAGTAATGGCCGCCTCATCGAGTAGTTTAGATCAAGGATTATAACTGAGCTATCTGCCACAGGCAATCTTTAAAAATTTGGTTCAGCTAAAGTGAAACGCCCTGTATATTTGCATGCTAAATGACATTATAGAACCATATCGTACAAATCAAGGTAAGTGCATGCGCACCACCAGAAAAATAGTAGCACAGGCAATGGGCCGGATTACTGATGTTCCCGTGGGAGAAACAAAGATTTCGGCCTTTTATTGCTTATATACTGCAGCTGATTAAACCTCGAGAAGGTGAGGCTGACAGATACGGTACAATCTGTAAGTAAAAAAAAAGAATTTTTTTCTTACAGGCCGGGCCTGGTCATGCACACGGGGGCCCTAGCTAAGCTTAGTAATGAACGCCCGGGCCCGTGCCGGGTCCGGGCTCAGTAACACGGGCCCGGGCCGGGCCCGGGCTGGTCTTGGTCATGTACGCCCGGGCCCGGGCCGGGCTCGGGCTCTGTATTACGGGCCCGGGCCGGGCTCGGGCCGAAAAATCAGGCCCTTGCAGTGCTCTAGCCCACGTACGTGCGTACGCTTAGTGGTCACTTGTGAATTGGGGATATGGAACCGCAGAAAAAACGGAGGAAGCGTGGTAGGTACAAAAAGTACCTAAATCCAAGCAGTGTCTTCTACGTGCTGTTGCGAATGGTGACGGTCCGAGCGGCCCACGAAGGCTGCATGTATTGGTGCCGTGCCAGGTGCCAAGAGGAGGAGTCATCCAGGGAGATTAAAAAACTGTTTTATATACACTGTACATGGTATATTACAGGATGGGCTCCATGATATTGGAGTCGTCTACGTGCTAACATCTTTGCATGTGGTAGCGTTTACATCTCCGAGCGTTCTACATGGTCGAGCGTGCTCTACATCGTCAAGCGTGCTCTACATGGTCAAGCCTCAAGCGTCCCCTCACAACACTCAAGTCCCCTGTTTTATCCCTTCTGTTTCCCTCTTTCACTCGACGAGGGAATACACTGCAGTTCTTTTAGCCAATCAGCATCTTGGATCAGGTGGCCATATCCCGCACGTGATGTGTCGTCGTTTCCCGCCGGGCCCCGCCTCCAATCTTGCCAGGTCGCCCCCGAACACAGGCAGCGGTTGACACCTTGGGAACCGAACGTTGAGGTCGTTCCCCCGGGATTGCCAGACACTGGCCCCTTTGAAGATTCGCCTCTCCATAACGGTCAGTTCGCGGAACCAGGGGGGGGCGGTGGCTGTCTCGAAAGGGCGCCAGTTGGCACGCCGCAGTCGGCGCCGAGCCTCGTCGTGGTTCGGGCGGCGCTGGTAATTGACGGAGCCGCACCAAAGGGCGACGCCGCCGTTTAGCGACGCCTGAGGTAGCCTGGAGACCAACTGCTAATCCCTCAGTCCCAGGTGACAATTCTCAGCCGCGCGAAAGGGTCGCCAGGTGGGCGCGTCGGCGCCAGCCTCCTTTGTCTCGAAGGACCGCCAGACACAACAGCACCCCCGCCGCCAGATGATGCATCGGGAGGTCGAGTTGTTCCATGCAGCTCGGCCGGTTTGATGCCTGCTTCGCTCAAAGCCATGGGGCCGCTGCTTCCAGGAATGATGATCTTCCCGCCAAAGGCCTCTTCATAGGTGGGCTCTGACTGGGCTGCAGAAATGCAAGATGACAAGCTCCAAGGAGCGACCTTTGTCAGCCACACACAATGCTGCAAGCGCCACTGCAAGCCACTCTCATCGCCAGACTCTACCAATTCCAAAAATCTGACAACCCCCTATCTAAAGAAAACCCTGAAACACCAGGTGCTCGTTGATCCGGACAAGTACCAAAAAACTTCCGATGATGTGTCTTCGGAAACAGACACCATCTGGGTTAATGTAATGAAGCTAAGTTATTATGAATTAGAGCTTCCACAGATCAGGAAGGCGATGGGAGAGCTGGCCTTCAGCAATTCATAGTCCGTAACACTTAGCACAAAAAAGCTACACAATCATTACATAATACCGAGATACTAAATCAGCAAATAAGAAAACCATCTATCCCGTGCCCAAAGTGGCTCACAAGGCCTAACTTATTCTGCATTTTCCCCTGCGCACTTCGAAATTGTGCTGCTTTAATGCTATAAGCTCCATCTGAGCAGGTGGCCGTATTCATATGACATACCCCTTTGTAAGACGTTGAAGACAAAATAAATCTATCGCTAAAGGCGATCCGCGCAACCAGTTTCTAACGCGCGGTCCTCTCCACGTGCGTGCGGGAACAACCATCCGACGCTTTCCAAAATCAGCTGTCACGTTTTCATGAAAGCAAACAAAACATGACGCGACACTAACTCGCGCGAAAACTCCGGTCATCAACTTGCGCAACCTGCGCGTGACCTTCTAAACTTTTTGTAACCCTGACACTGTTTGCAATACAATTCTTTATCTGTCGCCGCGTACACACTCCCCTTTAAATCGTGGGTCTAACCTGAGCCGGAAAGTTAACAACATAACAAAAAAACTGCGGCATTCTTTACGCCTGTCAAACTTTCAAAACTGAACTCAATCTCGGGCAGACAGAATACAAAGAAGAAAACTCCTACCCGTCTTCCTGTTTTCTCTGTTTTCGGGCCTCAAACGCACCCCTTTCTTTCAAACGCACTCGAGGGGGTCGCGCATTCCGGGGATTTCGCGAGGCGCCGTCGCGAAGAAGGCAAAAGCCACTAATTCGCCTGACACATCCGGTAGCTGTGACTTTAGGACAACCGCCTCCAAGTACGGGGAGGGAGATACACTGACAGACCCGTGCGCGCACTTTCCAGTTATCTGCTCGGCAGACTCCTTTCTTTTCCCCTGCGAGTGATCGGCCATTGTAACAGCCTACAGGACGCTTCCCTTTGTCCCTCTGCCTACTATGCGTTGTACGAGATGCGGTTAGGCGACGTTCACCACGCCTGAATCTTCGCGAAACTCTCCTTTTCGCGACGTGCGTCACGCCGGTCCCTGACCGCAGCAAACGCCTAAGCTTGGGGTTTACCCTCCTTCGCTTTTTCACGCTCTCTGTCTGGACTCTGACCCTAGCGAATTTGCCCCTGTCGCTTTGGCGCTCCGCATGTTTGATTCCAAGCGCCTCGACCGCGTCCGCCGTTCTCGTTTTGCGCCTACGCCTTTTCTGTTTGGCATGCTTCGTAGAGTCTGCAGTTTCGGCACACGCGCTTGAAATTTCCTTGCCCCTTTGGGTTTCACAGCGTGACTACCGTTCTAATAGAGCAGGACCAGATTTGACCTTTGAGAAAGTTAGCTCGTCATTAAGTCTATCTTCAGGTGGCCTAGCTCCATCACTGCCGTCGATAGCATGCCAAACTTCTTGCTGGCCTTCGAAGTCGGCCTCTGTTTTCAAAACAGCCTTACTAAATGGCGAAACAAGCGTTTCTTCGCGCTTGTCACTGTTTCCGTCAACTACTGGCACCACAGCCCTCTCAGCGCTGTCTGAACTAGCTTTGTTGTTCTCATCCTGGCCTTCGCAGCCGGCCACGAATTCTAGGGCGGGAAAACCACAGCTCTCTTCGGTGACCGTATTCACCTCGCTTCCGGCTACTAACCCGTCTAACTCATCACTGCTTACAGCTGCCTCTGGAATCGTTCCATGGTCCTGTGACCGCTGCTCAATAGGGAATAAGCCTATCAGTCTCTGAGTCTCCTCACGTGCTTTGCCCTGAAAGCTCCCTTGCTGGAGATGGATTTTCCCGGTTCCCTCAGCATTTGCTCCGACCGATTCGAGAAGCAATGCGTGACCTTGTCTGGCAGGCTGGCCGAAATTGCCGCCGCCGTACACACTTGGCCTAAAGGGCCTTCCGTTTCTGGTGCGGGAAATCTGCCGCTCTCTTCGCTTTGTGTGTGTGCCACTTGCATCACACCTTTTTCAGAGCTTTCTACACTAGTCATCTCAGTGCTAATGTTACCTTCGACAGGCTCGGCTTTTTCACTGTCTTTTGGGCCTTCGAAGTCGGCCTGCCATGCTACACCAAAGCGTCTGTACAAAGCCCTCTTAGCCCTGTCGTAGTCGCGCGCTTTCTCCTCGGACAAACAATGCATAAAACACGCGGCGACACTAAACGGGAGAAGTGCTCCTAATCGCTCGGCCCACAAGTCCCGGCTGACACCCTCTTTCTCACACACTCGTTCAAAACCGGCGAGGAAATTAACAATACCCTCGTCTGTCTCGAAAGTGTGGAGCTGGCGTCGCGCTGTCCGCCATCTGAGCATCTGATTTTCCCGTTCGAGCTCTTTCATCCTAAGAGCGTGCCGTTGCGCTGCTTCTTGCTCGCGCCTCTCGCGAATTTCGGCATCGTGCCTGCGCCTTTCTGCTTCTTCACGCTCGCGCCTCTCGCGCTTCTCTACCGCTTCAAGCTCGCGCCTCCTGCAGTCCTCTGCCTTTTGCTTTCTTTCCTCTATTGTCTCCCAAGCCTCATCAGCTTCCTCGACCGTCACCTCTTCTACCTTCATGACGTCGAGAACCGCTTCTTTCGTTCTTGCGGAGTCGACCGAAATGCCTAACTCCTCGCAAATTAGAAGGAGGTCCTGCTCTCTGAATTTCTCCATAGCGATCTCGTTTGCCTTCAAAATTCACCCTTCTTAAAATTCGCTATTTAAAGAAGGTGAATTTCCCAAAATGGTGCCCGCCAGAAAACACACAGTTAATCTCCTAGCAACTACCTACTTGTACTAGAGAGTTCTGGCGACATGAAGCGCAAACTCAGGCACTAAGCCCGTCCTTATCGCTACCATCAGGAGATCGCAGAATTTCTCTCTTCGTTCCTTCTTATGAAACAATTTTCCTGGCCTCTCCGGCCTTCTCTCAACTCACTTCCTCATTCTGTAAAAGCTCCAATTGTTGACTTTTGCCTACCGCAGGGACAACCAAAATGCCCATCGGCTCACAACTTTTGAGGAGTTCCTGGATTTCAAACTTATCCGTATTTACAGTGCACCCTGTGTTTCTTCCCCTTAGTAACTTAGCCCACGAGACACTATATTCTTGGTCGGCGAGATGAAATCACTAACAACACCAAATCATCATTACCGACTTAGTAACCTGCGCTAATGAGTCTGGCGAAAAGAGAAGCAAACACGTAGCACTCACCACACCGATGTAGCCAACGCCGGCCGATCCCATAAGCTGCCAGCCACTGTTGCGAATGGTGATGGTCCGTGCGGCCACGAAGGTTCCATGTATGATGCCGTGCCAGGTGCCAAGAGGAGGAGTTATCCAGGGAGATTAGAAAACTGTTTTATATACACTGTACATGGTATATTACAGGATGGGCTCCATGATATTGGAGTCGTCTACGTGCTAACATCTTTGCATGTGGTAGCGTTTACATCTCCGAGCGTTCTACATGGTCGAGCGTGCTCTACATCGTCAAGCGTGCTCTACATGGTCAAGCCTCAAGCGTCCCCTCACAACACTCAAGTCCCCTGTTTTATCCCTTCTGTTTCCCTCTTTCACTCGACGAGGGAATACACTGCAGTTCTTTTAGCCAATCAGCATCTTGGATCAGGTGGCCATATCCCGCACGTGATGTGTCGTCGTTTCCCGCCGGGCCCCGCCTCCAATCTTGCCAGGTCGCCCCCGAACACAGGCAGCGGTTGACACCTTGGGAACCGAACGTTGAGGTCGTTCCCCCGGGATTGCCAGACACTGGCCCCTTTGAAGATTCGCCTCTCCATAACGGTCAGTTCGCGGAACCAGGGGGGGCGGTGGCTGTCTCGAAAGGGCGCCAGTTGGCACGCCGCAGTCGGCGCCGAGCCTCGTCGTGGTTCGGGCGGCGCTGGTAATTGACGGAGCCGCACCAAAGGGCGACGCCGCCGTTTAGCGACGCCTGAGGTAGCCTGGAGACCAACTGCTAATCCCTCAGTCCCAGGTGACAATTCTCAGCCGCGCGAAAGGGTCGCCAGGTGGGCGCGTCGGCGCCAGCCTCCTTTGTCTCGAAGGACCGCCAGACACAACAGTGCCCAGATCAACAGATCATCAGCCCGGTTGCGGCTCGCTAAAGCTGTAAGTAAATTTTGTTTATTCGATCGACACTTCAATTGTTATGGTAGAAAAAGTGCATGTTCCGTTACAGTTGAAGCGTCATTGTTATGCAGGAGTTCTCAAAAAACGATGGTTCATACCATCGAAGCTGAAATGAAGATCTGGTGGAACCGCGGCGAGCTGTCGAGGACGAGTACACTACGGCATCGTGAAGTGCCGGCACTGCCGGTGAGGCGGAGGCCGCGTTGACAGGAGAGCGCGACGATTCGACAGCTCCTGATAGCGATTCTGATGGGATGATGATGATGATGTGTGGTGTTTTATGGCGCAAGGGCCAGTTATGGCCAAAGAGCGCCATGCCAATGTTTGTGAGTTTGCAGTGGAGCGATGAATTCTGAGATGTAGATGAGGCGTGGCTGTAAAGGGGCCTAAAAATATTCGCTGTAAAGTGCGTAACATATACATGTATTAAAATCATGGCAATGATTAATGAGGTGTAATATGCACTGAAGAATGCATTGAGAAAGAATGACACGATATTTAAAATATTTAAGATGCAGTAATTCGCAAGAAGCACTACTGCCTGAACAGAGCCCTTGAACCACAAGGGCCTAGAGGCATGTGCTATAAAAAAACTATCACAGCGGCGTCCTCTGGAGAGAGGATGCGCTACGAACTAGTTGGGCTAATAACATGCAGGACCACATCGTTCAAAAAAATCGACGACTGCTTTGGCATTAAAAATCGGTTCTTCGCCAAGAAACATAATGGGGTGAAGCGGGACATGATATTGGTACGCTTGTGGAAAATATTTCTTTCTTTCGGTTTCGGCTCTCCGGCACTCCACGAGGACATGGAGGACGGTCAGGCTCTCACTACATCTACCACAGGTTGGAGGATCATTTCCATTCAACAGAAAATTGTGAGTACCATATGTGTGTCCTATTCTTAGACGACAGAACAGGACATCAGTTCGTCGTGTTTTCGTTGCGGGGGACCAGAAACCTAACTGTGGCTTAATTAAGTGAAGCTTATTATTTGTTTCAGCGTCCCACAAGTGCTGCCAGTGGTCTCGCAGTTTTCTTCGCAGAAAGGGCTTCAGATCTGCGGGAGGAATAGTAGCCGCAGGATTAATGGCTTGCGATGTAGTTGATGTGGCCAACTGGTCTGCAAACACATTACCCTCAATGCCTCTATGGCCAGGCACCCAGCATATAGTCACATGCTGGTTAGATATATACGTTCTGCATAAAATGGAATAGAGCTCAGTAAGTACAGGATTTTTGTTTTTGCAGAGTGACATCAGAGCTTTCACCACGCTTAGGGAGTCTGTAAATATAATTGCTTTTTGAAGTTTTGATGCCCTTATATGATTCACAGCCGACAGTAATGCATAGGCCTCAGCCGTAGAGATACTCGTTTCCGGGTGGAGTACACCGGATTCCAAAAAGGATGGGCCGACGGCTGCGTAAGATACCCCGGCATGTGACTTGGAAGCATCTGTGTAAAACTGTGTAAACGAGTATTTAGATTGGAGTTCTAAGAAATGCATTTTAATGTGTGCCTCTGGCGCGTGTTTAGTGACCTCTACGAACTATATGTCACACTCTATGAGTTGCCAGTGCCACGGCAGCAACAGTTTCGCTGGAGCCATAGGACATTGTTCAAGCAGCGGAACACCCATTTCCTCACTAAGGGCGCGTTCACACTGAGACATTCGGCGTCTGGAGCGGCGCGGAACCGAGTTCGGCGGCGGCGAGATCCGCCGGAATAGCCCTTTCCGCGCCGATCGGTCTCGGACCGATTTTTGCGGCAGCTGCCGGCGGATTCCCTCGCCGCGGACCAATCGGAGCGCGAGTAGAATTTCTAAGAGGGCGGCCGAGTCGCACGCGCGCGTCATGTCGCAGTCGTCGAAGTCGGTCGCGACGTCGGAAATGTTGATAGAATTGGTCCGCAACTACCCTGTACTCTTCGGCAAGCGCCACGTCAAGCAAAATGACAACGTGCTAAAAGATGAGCTGTGGAATAAGAACGGCAGTGAACTTGGATTGAGTGGTAAGTGCGTGTTCTATGATCTTCCTAATTTGGTGCTCATATTGCAAGCTCCAGCTGAGGCTTGCGATGCTGCAGCCTTGCGATAATACAGCCTTGCGCTAGGCTATCAGAAAAGCAGAATTGGTTCTGCAGTCATGCCCATAAAAGATCGCAACACATGTGCCCAAACACGCTGGCGAGCACGTTTGTTTTTGTTTGACGGCCGGCCAGCCCAGTGTACAAGCAGGTGCTGCATTCTCTGAATGTAAACAGCGCAGCCAGATGGGACATGGTGGAAAAGCCACGCACATCCGGAATGCTATTTCGAACACTGAGCGTGTCCGTTCACTATCCTGCGTGCCCATCAGTTGCGCTGCATGCTCTATGGTGGCGAGGAGCACAATTTGAGAAAGCAACTTGATGTGTAGCGGCGCACTACGAATATACACGTTTTGCAGGCGAGTCATAGGGAAACATGAACATATTGTGCACTATTGCACAATATTGAACAAGTAGTATTCCACAGCTACATTATTTTATTGGCACTGAATAAATGCAGATATGAAAAGTGCAGCAAATATTATACCAGCACAAGGAAGTATACAATTTCATATAGAAAAGCCTAAATTCATCTCACCTGTAATTATTATACATAACTTGTAACTACGTCACACCGCGGAACTCTGGGATACGATCTCGCAAGGCGCCGCCATTACCGAGCACATTGCGGCAGACGACACAGCGCCAAGCTGTGCGGATTTCTCATTTCCCGTCGACGCCGTACGTCGCAATGGCGATTTGTGAAATATTTGGCTGCAGTACGAGAAGTAAGTGCAATTCGCATGAAAAGGGACCAGACTCGGGGGTGTACTGTTTGCCTGAGGTAATAACAAATCAGTGTGACCACACAAAGGCGCTGTCCGAGAAGCGGAGAGGTACTTGGCTTGCGCGCATCAACAGGAAGGACCTCAAGAATGTTTACCTGCAGAGAAACAGTCAAAACAAAATCTCTGTCACAGCCTCCTTCATTTTCTGTCAGCAATCACATGAAATCGTTTTTTTTTTTTGCTATTCCTCACAGCAGTTGTTCATTCTTGTGTTCGGCTGCAAAGCAAAGAAGAAAAAAATGTGGTGACTGAGCACCACAATTGCTGTTTGCAGTGTTGTTGGCTGACACAAAGCTGGTAATGATCATGCACAAGTCTTGAAAGCAGCTGTCGTGCTCCCGTTGCAGGTAATCCCAAGTAATTTAAGGAAAAGAACAGGGACTCAGGGGCAGTAAAAAATACAGTTCGGCAGTAGACACACTAAAGCTGCTTTCCTTTAACGGATAGCAGGGAAACAGGTGTTTTTTTTTTTTTTTTTTTTTGCTTTCACTCTGCGTTGGCTCATTTCCGATCCAGATTGTGAAATTCGGTGTACGTTATCCCCGCTCGGCGACATCGCCACGTGGCCGACGCGAGTTGAAGCTTCAATTTCACTTAGGCTGATGTATGTCGATCCTTTATGTGGTTATTGCTGTTTTTTTTATCACAGCTATGAAATGACGAGTGCATTCAACTCATCTGGCTAAGCAAGACAACTCGCTTAGACGGCAACTTCTTCGCAATGAGGTTCCGGACCCATCCGCTCGTAAAGTAGTTGTGCGAGTCGAGCGACTTGTAAGCCTTCATATGATCTAATGCAACATAACACTAGATAATTTATAATGTATTTTGTTGATAACACGAGATAATTTATAATGTCAACATGCGTAACCGGTGGTAGCAGGCTTGCATTACCAGCGGCTTGCGCACCAACTGGTAGCCGATATGGATCCACGCCGTCACATAGGGCGATTTTTTCTTTGTACCTGGCACGCATTGGTCCCACAAGTTCATCAAAGTATGCAGGACAAAGTCCTGCACAATTCTCCTTCGCCACGCGCGCAAGGCAATCGATTAAAGCATACGCACAAAGCAAAACGATCCGCCGCACGGACGTAAACACAGCTCCGCTGCTCCGGCACCACGACGTATGTGCTCGGTAATGGCGGACGCAAAACCGGAAGGCAGGAACTGACGTCACGTGCAACTTATGTATAGTATCAGGTCCACTTGCGCATTTCACATTTATTTTTGTTCTCCTTTTTTGCCACTTTCCTCTAGAATCTTTTATTTCCATTCCCCATCCCTTTACAGAGTATACATGCCAGCGGGTATACACGTGCCGGTAAATATGTTTTTTCTAATAAAGAGTCTCTTTCACCTGTGAATAGCTAACTATATTTTAAACCATGGCTCAGCCTCTGCATGCATGCGTGTATAAATAAATCAAATGTTTGCAGGAATAGCTGCTCAAAACAAATTCAAGAACCTGAAGGACACTTTCAACAAGCACCGCAATAAAATCAAAGACTCGATGAGAAGCGGAGCAGGTGCAGCTGATGTACCAACCGTGAAGTGGGCACACTTCGAGTCAATGATGTCTCTGATGGGTCCAGTCTTGAAAGATCCAATGTGAGCTCAGCATGACTTTTCTTGGTTATCTTTATTACTTCAATTTCAGTCAATTACATGCAAGAAATGAACAAAATATATACTAACAACCACAAAGAAAAACAAACGAACGCATGCATCCTGTATACAAGAAGTGCTCCCTATATTACATACACACTGTTGGCAAACTAATTCGAAATAAAAATTTATATTGAACGCACTGCAATGTAGGAAAAAATGAACAACTAGATACCACAATACAATAGCAGTCCACAAATGGTGCTGCATAGTGTTGACAGAGAGTAAACATTGTGACCATGTACACTGAAGAAATGATTATAAATAACCATGCAAACGGTTGATAAATAACATATAAATAACCGTTAATCTGAACGCATCTCAATAGTCATGCAGTGACAATTTCAGATCTCCAAAGTAACACGCACTCGATGTGATACCCAAGCTAAATATTTCATAAGTATTTATACGTTGGTGTCACGGAGCGGCATATTTTCGAATGGTTTGGACGCTGATTCACGACACGCCGAATTACGAGCGTCAAAAACGTGGGCTCCTGACTGTGCAGCGTATAATGCATTCGACATCGACACGCCGAATTACGGGCGTCAAAAGCGTCGTGGCCGCTCGGGCTGCCATCTCGATTCCAGACGTGACACGCCGATTACGGACCCCGAAGTGTGCGTGTACGGCCACGTGGTAGTGCCGGGCTCGACTTCGGTCCTTGACATTGGGAGAGAGGATAATCTGCGGTTCTTCGTCCATAGCGAAAGGGCGCGGCCAAGATTGGTGGGAGCTAAGAGCCCTGAATTCGGAGAACGCTACATAGCGGCAGTTTTCCTACCTAGGGAACTAGGGAAAGGAGAGGCTATCTAAGCGCATGTTTTGGGCCCTGCTGATTAGTCTGGAAGCTGAACCTATGCGCTGCTGAGAAGCCGTTGGGGGGCTAGTGCCGTCCAGTATCGCCTGGGCCGCCTGGCCACGTCAGAACTCCGAGGAACTTGTTGACGTACGAGACGTCAAACCAGCGTCTGCAACGAAGCTCACGGTAGTTCGCCTCAAGTTAGCTCAACCTGCTTGAGAGAAGACGTCAAATCTAGACTCCCGGGAAACCCAGCCCAGCAATTCGCACCCACCTCGACAAGATCGGACCGCCAGCATTCTTCGGGAAAGCTTTGTGCACCGACTTCCACGGTTTATGGACTTGCTGCTGCTGCCCGGCCATGCGTATGACACCATTTGTTTTCTTTTGAACTTTGCTTTAGTGTTTAGTGTATTCTTGTGTATTCGATCCTCGCACTCTTTCATTTTTATATCTACTGTTAATTGCTCATATTTATTTGTCTTCATCATTGTGTCAGATTAAGTTCAGGTGTGTTAGTCTGTCTTGTGTTTTTTATTATTGTATTTTATTAATCTGTGTGTATTTATCAGCCGATAAATATCTTGTTTTTTTGTTTACTCCCGACTCTGACTCTTTTCACTGTGCTCGCTTGCGTACGGAACGACCAACCAGCTTGTCTACCCCGTCGATTGACTTCGCGCCGACGACGAATCGGGGACAGCTGTGGCAGTTGGCAACATCATCAGCTATTACATAACACTTCATGAACAACTGCTCTGATAAACTAGAGATGCACAATAATCACTAAAGCTTAGCAAAGTGGTATGTATCTGATGGATGAGAGGTTAGGCATGAAAGGGTTTGGCTAACCTATGGCACGGTGAAGCATAATTAACATGTGTTTATGTCCTCTTTTCAGCATCTGCACAAACATTGACTTCGCGAGTCCTGAACGCTGAGTTGCAAGGGAGCTCTCACAGAGCTTCCAATAAATTTGGGCAGTAAAAAGGTGTGTGTTGACCCTTTAAGGATGGAAATAATATTCAGACAACTTGCAAAAAAGCCACGTTTTCTATGCGTGCAAACAAATCTCATGATCACATAAAGGGACATTATCCAAAAAAGTTTGGTCCGAAGGGCTTACTTGAAAAAAATTTTTGTACTGAAGCAAATGGGGGTTTTACTGCTCACCAATGTCACTTCAAATTCACCTGCACTCGAAGCAGATGAGCTCTAACAATCACCACGTTTACTTTTCAGCATGATAACTTGGTCAGCAAGATCTAGCTTGCTATAAAAAAACAGTCTAACAAGGGAGGCCTTCACTGCGCACAAGCCAGCTGACGATTGTTGCCCGAGGCCAGTTCATAATCACTCTCACTCACTCACTCTCACTCACTAAACTCAGACTCATCACATTTTATTTTGATTTCAGCACTACTTGAAGCATGCACTTACTATATACAGAAATATACAGAAAATATACAGAAAGGAACAGAACAGGGTCTGCACTCTGAACATTACTCTTAAACATCTTGCACTATGTGACGTTATATAGAAGCAGAAGATGCTCGTGCACCTTCTAGAAGAGGCACAGACCATCATTCACAGGAGCTAAATCATCTTCAGGCCTGCATGGAAAACAAAGAAGCGCTGGACGAGCTAGTCTCGTCATTTGTCCTTTTTTACAAAGTATGCGCTTGATGAGTTCAGCTCGTTTTCCATCCTTAAAGTGTAAATGAAGTCGTACATCAAAATAACCAAAAACTGCACTCAAATTGCACTGAACGCAGTGCAGTGTATTGTGGCTTTAGTACATATTTTCGTCACTGCATGGCACATATTGGAAAAATTCGTCTGAAATTATTTTTTTCTCCAGTTCCACGAAGTAATTTTGCACTGCTTGAAAGCAATCACCAGTGGTCATTTGATACAAACGCTATTCAACAAAGCAGTGAGGAAGCTCAAAATTGTTTCGCATGATTGTTTTTGTCAATGACACAACACAGAACACCAAACTTGGATCGCCCAAGTACGAGCACAGAGGGCAGCACGGAGGTTGCAGAGACACCGCAGCTGGAGGATGCCACTTATGACGCAAGTTCTCAGGATGAGCTTTCAGGAGCAGGGGCATCACCACTCCCCGTAACACCTGCAATTATGGAAACAGACATGTGAGAGCAATCTTTTCAACATGAACCTGAAAGTCCCCGAAATTAATTGTAAATTTTCATTCTATATGTTCAGCTTCAGTCCAATATATATGTGGTGACAGCAATTTATTCTGCAGGTCAGTAGACAGTGCAGAGACTGACCAAGATCCAGTGTTTCATGCTGAAAGGCAAGTAGTTGCAGTAGGATTACTGTGAAAGTTTTGATGCATCCATGCTATTCACACTTTGCAATACAACCTGTTTTTGACACTGTATACTTCAATTTTCTCTTCTGGATGAACAGGCCATGGAAGATCCCTAGGATGTCCGCCAGTGATTCTAAGTAAGATAAGAGCGCACATATTGTGACCATCACATGCCTAAAGTATATACCATGTTTCTTTGCAGCTCTGCACCGCCGGTCTCGCATGTGGACATCGCAACAGAGTGTCTTAGTCAATTGCGCGCTGTCAGGACATCGCAATCTACTAGAGAATGTCACGACCTTCCGTACTTTTTCTGCATGTCGCTTGCACAACAGTTACGTTTACTGAATACCCATCAGCAAATAGATGCAATTACAGCACTGCAACAAGTGATGCATGAGAAAATTAATGAAGCAAAAGAGGCAGTGTCAAATAGCTGAAAATTAGCTTCCTGGCTCAACTTTCACACATACAAGAAGTGTCTTAAAACTATCGAACACTATTTACAGTCGAACCTGGTTATACCGAATTGTTGTCTGTGTCGACCATTTTTAACATCCCCTTGGGAATCCATTGCAAAAGTATGGCACTGTACCATACACATATCGAACACCCATTCACTGTCACACATGGTGGCAGCTTAGCGGCTATGGCATTGTGCTGTTAAGCACTAAGGCGCCAGTTCGAGTGTTTGTCATAGTGGCTGCAACAAAAACAACCATGTACTTAGATTTAGGTGCGCGTTAAAGAACCCCAGGTGGTCAAAATTAATTTGGAGTCCCCCATTACAATGCGCCTCATTATCATATCCTCCTAAGACCCCTTGTACAATACATTGCATTCAACTCTTTTTCGCAATTCACTGGGAAGTGATTACGCAAAATATTCACTCTGGGTATAAAGTACGGTGCATATGTAGCTATAAAGAAGCGGTTTACTTATGTTCTTGTCATCCGCTTTAGAGAAATTTGACAAGTTGGTCGAGACTTCTATGTCGTCCCAGACGGCCGAAAGCAACCTCGAGGTGTCTTTCAATGTCACTGAGATTGCGTGAAAATACCGGACGCAGCAGCAACATGGCAATATACTACGCATAGTTACATCTTCATCTCAGCGTTTAAGCAATGAAATGTCATTTTTACCATAGCAAACACGAGAAGATGATAAAGGTGGTTACTTTTTTCTCGCACAATGGAGACATAGCTTTTGGCATCTAACCACGATGTTCAAATTTAAAAAATTGTTTTTCAGATTTAAAACATAACAGCAGACAAACACCACCTTGAGTGCTTAAGTCCCATCATTGTGCTCAGGTCTCAGGAGGACGTAGTGGTTTTGGCACGTAAAACCTTACTGTAATTTATTTTTGCCAACACATTTCATATATGAAATGCTGGTCCCTACAAGACTGATCTGTCATGTCATCAGAAATGTACATGTTGACGGAACAACACTATTTTAACAGATGCTATCAAGGCATTCAATATGACAGGTTGTGCAAGCCATGCAGGAGTAATAAGTAAGGAGCTCGTCGGAAAATTTGGAGGGCGCTCGTACAAGGGTCCTATTTGTGCGCCATTATGGTGAGTTTTCTTTATTAACCTTTACAACATCACACTTGTGTAATGTAGTGATGAAGCGTGCTATAGTCAGGAAGGACTAACTGGCATGCAGTGAAGCAAACAACAAGTTGCCATTCAGTGCTGAAAAGAGAATCGGTGCTTCATGAATGTCAATAGGCTTCCTGGTTCAGCACTCGTGCTCGGCAAGAAATGAATGGCACGCGATGTTTTCATGGAGTGAGCATGCAGAAGAGTGTCCCAGACATGCGGAGTTTACAAATATGTTTTAGATAGAAGCGTGTTAGACTTTGAATTATCAATATATTGAGATATTTCCCGATACCCTTAAATTTGGATATATCTGGGTTCGACTGTACTTTAGCGAAAACAGATAATCAAAAGGGCAGGTGATGTGTTTTCTTTGCAGGTGTCATATCCCTCAGCTGGCGCGATTTTTCTCATGTAGGAACAATTTTAAGTTAGCGCCAAAGACGAAGCATCTATTTTTCTAAGAGCATGGCTGAACGCCTTTCGGAGAGACAGGCTTTGTATGTACATTCAGCACGTTTGAGCTGCCATGAAGCAGTACGAGATGTAAATACACCCTGACTGTGACAATAAACCTTTTACTCACCACTGCACAGTGTTCTGTCCTTGATCATGTACTCTTGCCAAGGGATCTTGCCATCAGTGACGAAGTACTTGGCAAGGAGGTCTCGCACTCTGTAGGCAGCTCTAGGAAAAAATTTCACACAACTGTAAATATGCAGGAGTAAAATGACGAAAGTGCCCTGCGCACAGGAATGAGTTTGCATGCTTTCTGTCAAGTTTTTTTACCTTGCTTCTCTCACCTAATAGTGAGAGAAGAATCTCTCGTTCAGAAGAAAATCACTCGTTCGTTCGTTCGCAGAACGAACGAAAATCCCCTATTTGGTTTTCAATATTGAATAGTTTGCCTTTGTGAAAGTAATGCTATTGATATCAAGCCTTGCAGCAAAGTACTAAGTGTGCACTTGGAATACGTACATTGTACCACCACTAGTCTGTACACCTCTACGTGAAGCGCGTCTTCTTAGTAGCCATTGCAAGGAACTTGCAGCCAGGACAATAGAGACAGCGAAAATTGCTATTGAGTTGCAACACGTTTGCAGTGATTACAAGACACACTGTGTTGTGGTGTGATGTGGCATTGTCGATTGGAATGAGACTGCCACTTCGTATGTCTGCTGATGCGCTCATAAAAACTTACAATTCGCAGTTCTTATAGGCAGATTCTATTTAATACAATTATCGTATCAACATTTCAACAGACCCCCACTTACACATGTGTCACAAGAGCCACTGTTATTGGCCTTTGTATTGCTAATCATTAACAAGGGATGAATGTAACTTACATAACTTTTGACAAATGCTAACAGGTGTTATATACGTTTAAGGACACTTCAATGCAATAAACGTACCACATCAAAACTTCATTACCTGGTTGAGTGACAGCCTGTGCTACGCAGTGGCGGCAGTGCAGTGTTGCTGCTATCCTCGGCCCTCCAGCTGCCTTCAGTGATGTTTCCTTGCCAGTCTAGGTGGTCAGCTGTTCCAGGAGGGCAGTATGCAGACCGGGAAGTGGGGGACTCCTTGAGCAGGAAGTTGTGCAGAACGACACAAGCAGAGATAATTCTTCTCATGTTGTCATCCTTAGCTTTGAACGGGCGGCGCAGGATGCGCCACTTTTGTGCCATTATGCCGAAGGCATTCTCTATGACCCGACGGGCTCTGCTCAGACGGTAGTTAAATATCCTTTTGCTGTGGGGCTCAGCGAAGTGGCTCGTCAATGCAGAATCGCCTTGGTCACCATGTAACTGCTCCTCCTCCGTGCTAGCAGCCAAAAATGGGTGAAGACCTGCACGACAAGTTATGCACATTTTTAGCTGCAAAGACTGTTCCTGTAACAGATGTGACAAGATAATGTGCAAGAGCAGTATGTACATCGTGCCTTGCTTCTGTAACATTGTCTTGCTAGTGTATCAAGAAAATGCTTTCTCAGGAAAGAAACGAAGAAGCACACTTCCAAACAAAAGTTTACATATATGTCAACAAAGCGATTCAGGCGTCTATAACGAAAAAATTACGATTATGCTAGCAACCGCCAAGTACGTTGTAAATTTCTAGACCGATATGTGCCCGGCTAGTGTAATCCATGTCCACGGGGTAATGCCGTTCTAGCAGGACAAATATGTTGACAAAATTGTATCTTCAAGAACTATGTGATCATCTGATTCAGATAACTCAATGCCCTATTTGACGAATTACCTTCAATAAGCACTAACCCAATAACAATGTGTTCTGAGCAGTTCATTTTTCTGTGAATTCGGTCATTAAACAGCTTTAAATCATCGTCATCATCATCAGCAGCAGCAGCAGCCTATATTTATGGCCACTGCAGGACGAAGGCCTCTCCCTGCGATCTCCAATTGCCCCTGTCTTGCGCTAGCGTATTCCAACTTGCGCCTGCGAATTTCCTAACCTCATCATCCCACCTGACTTTCTGCCGTCCTCGACTGCGCTTCCCTTCTCTTGGTATCTATTCTGTAACCCTAATGGTCCACCGGTTATCCATCCTACGCATAACATGGCCTGCCCAGCTCCATTTCTTCCGCTTAATGACAACTAGAACAGCTTTAAATAAGTAACATTAAAACAATGCAGCCCAGTAGGCAAATAAATGTAAAGGTTGCACTTGCTTTTCCGGGGATATGGCCGCATCATGTAGGTCTTTAAGGGAAACGCTTCATCTCCCACCAAGTAGAAGGGAATATTGCCAACGTTGCCAAGCGGTGCATCGGGGGGAAATCCTTGCTTGTTTGAAAGAATGGCCTCTTGTAGCCTACTTCGGCTGAACACTCCACCATCTGAGTCACTCCCGTGGTGTCCTATTTCTACGTACAGAAATCTGAAGATAACAAGAACATTTCTCTGTAAACACTCCACCTACCTGTTAGGTTGACTACAAAGTACTGGCTTACAAAAAAATCTATATTAACAAGCATCAAGGATGCAACTTCACAGCCTACATTACAGTAAGCTGTCCTTTTATATCAAAACGCTTTACACATTTGAAGTAATTCGACATACGAAGACCCCCCCCCCTTACTACTTTTACTGAAATAATTAAAATTTCTGGGGTTTTATGTGCCAGAACCACAATATGATTACAAGGTATGCCATAATGGAGGACTCCGGATTAATGTTGACCTAGCTGGGGCTTTTTAACATACATCTAAATATAAGTAAATGCCTTTTACTGAAGAACAGTTATCAGTACACTGTTGATTAGTACCTCAGACTGAACATAATTGTACTGCACGCTGCTGACCATGATTAATGTTAGCACCAGTAATGCATCGATTATGAGCATGTACCTGTAGCAGGCGTCGCTGATAGCAAGCAGTGATTTACTGAAACAGTTTTTGTAGTTGTAGTCCTCACTTCCTGATTTTGAGGGGCATTCGATGGCAACATGTTTTCCATCGATTGCGCCCACACAGTGGGGCATGTTCCACTGTTCCTCGAAGTCGCTTGCAATCTGAAAGATGAGCATACATGAGATGAGAATTAATGCATATTGCTGTCTTGTGAGCAATAGGCACATTGATGAAAATGACCATTGCAGAGATGACAAATAAGTTATATACGTGCGATCACAATAAAAATAGATGTATCAAAAACGTGTGTATTACATGGTGTTTACCTGTAGCCACTCATCTGCACTTGATGGACAGGCAACATATAAAGGTCCAAGGACGTCCCAGCACCTGGCACACCGACGACACAATGCCACATGCTGTCGAGCGTCCATTTAGGAAACTGAAACAAGATGAGTGGAGAGTTTCCTCTGCAGCCAAGAACCTGTACAAAATAAATACATAAACAAATTCAGAGAGTGTGCACATTTTCGTAGGGGTGCAAGATTAACTAAATGGGAAAATATGCACACTTAAAGGAAGTCGATAACAACTTCACAAGGATGTTGCATTGCAATTGTCTGGCATATTATGTGGCTCGACACAGGTAGCATGTTGCTCAAAACCAATGAAAGCAAAGGAGCATATATGAGTATGTAATGTATGACCAATAGGCTCAGTTTCTCAACGCTACAAACAATAAGAACATAGCGACATAACATTCGTCCTCTGATGCTATAAAGCAACAATAGAGGTTCCTATGCTAAAGAAACACTGCTTCGGAGAAGCGTACTTTTAACATTACCTGCTCAACTTAAACGACAGGTATGACATTACCTGTCACCCTTAAAAGCCATTCACTGCGCTAGACAAATTTTCGTTAATTAACGCATTTCCAAGAAGACACGGTGGTAGGGTCACTGATACCACGGGAAAAATCTGAAATGAACGCTTTTTAGGTTTCATTTCACAGAGAACACGAGACGTCCTCGACAGTGACATGCACGTATCTTTTGGACATCTTACCTGACAGTTTGCGCAAGCCGGTGCTCGGGGTTGATTGCTTTCCGGAAATTAGTGTCTTTCTTCCGAATGTGGGGTCCGACAAGCTGCACGAGCGTGTCGAAAGTACGTGGAGGTATCCTTAAGTACCTACGAATAAAAATACATTACGTACAGCCAACACCACATCGAGGTATCCGATTTCCCGTAATTTATTGTTGTCACGAATAACAATACATCTCAACTTACTCTCGGTAGTACTCCACGTCGCGATCTCGCAGAAAGGGTAGTAGTTTGGTGGCGTGACCAAGCTTTTCGCGCTCTTGCAAAGCAGGACGAACCCACCACCGCCGCTGGCGTCGTCTCTTCTGCGAATGCTTCTCCGCGTCATGCATCGCCAGAAAAGTGCTTGCCAACAAGCCTAGCAGTACTGCCTCTTCTTGCTCAGTGTTCATTGTCGTTGCTTGCAGCGATGAGGCGAAAAATAAAACCAGGCGAACTCAACGCGAGCGGAGATAACTGCGCAGTTTCGGCGCTGTGGACACATCCGGTATATCCCGCGCTTGTTCGGAGGTTAGCGCTTTACACCGCAGATGGCGCTGTATCGCGTTCCGGCGGCGCGGTGGGCAAGCAGTGTGAACGGCGCGAATTTCGGCGGCACAAGAATTCCGTTCGCTGCAGACGCCGGATTCCCCAGTGTGAACGTGCCCTAAGATTCCTCACACGTAAAGAGAACGGCTTTCTCGCTGCAGGTCGATTATGGAAGAGTGTGGCAGCGGTCATGTCATTTATAGTTGAGTAAGAAGGATGTTTAATGTTTGCTTGTACTTTCAGAAAATACGTGAAACTGTTGTATGACCGCTGGAGATGAAGCGACCACTGATTCGACTCTACGTACAGGCTCTGGATTGGACTTGTCCTGAAAGCACCGGTCGCGAGACGGATACCCAGGTGGTGGACGGGGTCTAGGATTTTTAATGCACTGGGCGTTGCTGAATTGTAAATTATAGATGCGTAGTCAAGGCGTGAGAGGATAAGACTTTTATACAAGTTAAGCAAACACTTTCAATCACTACCCCAAGTCGTACGCGACAGAAGCTTTAAAAGGTTCATTGTCTTCAGGCATTTTGCCCTCAGATACTTAAGGTGAGGAATAAATG
>NC_051156.1:91868841-91918094 GCF_013339745.2 Dermacentor silvarum | reverse complement strand
CCGCACAGAACCCGTAGCAATTAAGTGGGAGAGGATCGAGGTCAACTCGGTGCGCTTCGTGTGGCCATAGCCTCCATCCGATTTTGATGGATGGCAGGAAAAAAAATCGTACATGAGTCGCACCGTTTTATAAGAGACGCACCGACGAAAACTTTCAGAAAAACAAAACGCGACTTATACACCGGAAAATACGGCATATATAGACCCCCACGGTGCATAGAGGGAAAATTTCTTATTCACATGCAAGTGATGGCAAAAATGTTTCCTAAATAATGCATACACGTGTTCCTAATGCATCTAAAATGCAATATTTGTTATCCAGACATCTGCACAGCCTGGTCCCAAGTGACATGCAGAAATCTGCACGAGAAGGAGGTGGTTTCAATAAAGATCACGTAGCCACTGAGGACGACACGGATGACACCAATCAATCTGGTGAAGAGTGCTGCTACGCAAAAGATCTTGACAGGATGATGATACAACTGGTCTTTGCCCGATTACATTGGTATGCATCGACGTAGTGAAATATATTTAAGTGGACCTAACAAATAAACTCTGATTTGCAGGGCACGCAACATCGTGAACTCGGCAGCATGGCGCAAGACTCAAGTCAAAGTGAATCGGAACACATGAATGACGGCCAAGACCTTTTCAGCAATACTGACACAAATAGAACACAGCTTGGTGAATTATTTCAGGGGCCCTGAATGAAAAGCTTGTTGTTTCGAAAGGAGACATGCTGTTAATGATATTGAAGCATGCCTTAAAGAACAATTTGACATTGACAGCACTGACAAACCTTATAGAGATAAACAACTTGTTCTTTGAAAGACATGCCCTGTCTCAATCTAAGTATAAGCTTGGTAAGCTCTTTTCCGAGTCTGGCACCGGCTTGAGTTTCAATTACATTTGTGAAAACTGTCGGGAAGTGTCCTTTCACACAGAGTCAAGTCATTCCTTGCAGTGTAAAAATTGTGGGTGTGCTGTGGCTACTTCACTAAATAGTGCGTCATTCTTTGTGCTATTAGATGTACCCTCTCAGCCGAGAAAGGTGTTAAAGAATTGCACAATTCGAGATCTGACAAGGCATCTAAGCACAAGCCGCAGTTTTTCCGACATCTGTGGTGGCGAAAGGTATCGTGACTGTTTTTGCTACAGCAGACAATGGGCATAGGATTAGCTTGATATTAATACAGATGGCACACTGCTCTTCTCTTCCAGCAATACCTCAATTTGGCCCATACTATTATTGGTTAATGACGTGCCTGCAATGCAGAGAGCAAACAAACTTGTGCAGGCTGCCCTATGGTTCGGAAAAAAAAGAAACCTGATATGAACCTATTCGTTGATGCGTTTCATTGGTCGGCAGTGTGGGAGAACACTCACTCACACTCACCATAATTTTTTCCAGGCCCCGCACTCACATTCACTGGCACTCACTCGCACTTACCTGCACTCACTGGCACTCGCACTCACCTGCACTCACACTCACTGGTACTCACTCGCACTCACCTGCACTCACACTCACTGGCACTCACTCGCACTCGCGCTCACCTGCACTCACACTCACTGGCCCTCTCTCGCACTCACACTCACTGGCACTCACTCGCACTCACCTCCACTCAGACACTCACTCGCACTCATCTCCACTCACAGGCACTCACACTCACTGGCACTCACTCGCACTCACCTGCACTCACAATCACTGGCACTCACTCGCACTCACACTCATTGGTACTCGCTCGCACTCGCGAAACTTACACTCACATTCACTGGCACTTACCTGCACTCACTGGCACTCGCACTCACCTGCACTCACACTCACTGGTACTCGCTAGCATCTCGCATTCACTTACACTCACATTCACTGGCACTCACTCGCCGTCACCTGCACTCACACTCACTCGCACTCACCTGCACTCACTCTTACTGGCACTCGCACTCACCTGCACTCACACTCACTGGTACTCACTCGCACTCACCTGCACTCACACTCACTCACTCGCACTCGCACTCACCGCACTCACCTCCACTCACACTCACTGGCACTCACCCCTTTGAAATGAGTGCGAGTGTGAGTGAGTGCACTCATGAGTCACTGTGCCGATTTATACCGCTCACAATTCGTGCATATTCATAACGAAGCTTCCAATTTAGCACCTGTTGCATCGGGAGTGCGCCAAGGCAGTGTTTTGGACCCTGGTTTATTTTTAATATACATAAAAGATTTGTCTTCCCGATTACATGGTAACATCCGTCCTATTCGCTGACTACTGTATTTCGTACCGCGAAATTCATCACAGTGATAATCACCATACACAAAATTCTGCCTTTTGGTGTCAGGAGTGGTAGATGACTCTAAGTGCCGAAAAATCTGTAACGCAAACAGTAAGAAAGAAACAGGTATCTGAGTTTACTCACATTATTAATGACACACCTCTTACTTGTCCATTTCAGCGTAAATATTTAGGTGTCACTTTAACATACGCTCTCCGATGGGAAAGCCATGTTAACAAAATAACCTCAAGTGGAAATCAATGTACATGTTGAGCACTAAACCTACTCTTCTTTCTGAGAAGACACCTTCGTGTTGCGCCCCCAGATAAAATTTGCTGGCCTACAAAATGCTTGTTCGAACAGTGCTGGAGCACGCCAATATTGTTTGGTTTCCGTACACAAAATAACTCATTGCAAGAATGGAAGGGGTGCAGAGGAAGGCAATAGAGTTATGTTTTAATAAATACAACTTATCGGATTCATTGACTACAATATTAAAGAGAGCTGGTTAATTAACACTGCAAAGTAGAGCAAAACTAGCCAGACTAAAGTTTTCGTTTCAATTTATTCACGGTGACATAAACATTGACGTCAGCCCCAAACTCTCTCTGTCCATCTCTCCGTCATTGACATTAGACGTGTGCATGCTTGCCGCCCATGCTCGCTAAGCTCCCCTTCGGTCCGATTGAGCAAAGAGAGCGGGAAATAGAGGGAGAGATTGACTGTCCGTATACTTAGTGAACCACTGAACGCCGAAACAAACAAAAGGGAGAACAAAGCTGTATCTATCATTGCATCTTCGCAACACGCGGGAGGGTCCGACCCTCATGTGCTCGGGTACGTGGTGTCGCAACACACCAAACGTCTGCTTGCGCAGACGCCCCTGCGGGGGCTCGTGTGGCTCTCAGTCCTTCTCACTGCCCCTGGCCTCTCATCAAAACTGGTTCCGAAGTATGAAGGCCCTTATCGTGTCATCGAACGCGCATTTCCTGTGAACTACGTAATAGAACCAGTAGAGCCATCTTCAGACATGCGCCGCCGTGGACGAGACATTGTCCATGTCGACCGTCTAAAGCCTTATTACGAGCCGCTCATCGTGACGAACTGTTGGTCGCCGGACGGCTCCCTTATCGCTCCCGGGGGTGATTCTAGCGAAGAAGAGAGACGTTAGTGGGTTCAGCGATACTGGTTCAAAACGCTAGTGGGTCGAGCGCTCTTGATCGGCAACGGCTCTCGTACTTGAAAGCTGTTACTGCGCTGACCGTTGATGTTGTGTTGCTCTAAACTCTGCCGAATAAACACCTTTCGAAAAGAAGTAATTGTCAGCAGCTTACCCAAAAAACACTGCTCTGACTGCAACTGCCTCAAGAGGCGTTTGCAGCTGTAAATGCTGGCAGGGTACACCCTTATCGACTATTATGGCGACACCGCCAGATGAGGAGAGAGCGTCGTTTCGGTCGTTACGGTAAATGGCATATTGCCGCAGAAAGTTTGTGTGTGTAGAATTGAGGTTTGTCTCTTGCACACAGAGAACGCGTGGATTAAACTTGTGTAGGAGTTCCTTTATGTCGTCCAGATTGTGGAGTAGACCTCTGACGTTCCAATGTATTATTTGTGTAGCCATATTGGAAGCGTATATTGCTGTGTGTCAAGAGCTAGACCAAATTGGCTCACGAGGCCTTTCCAGGCCCCGTGATACGCGATTTTTCTTTTTTCCCGGCGGGCTCTATGGAGCTACGCCGTTCCTTCGGCAGTTTGAGACACCGGAGGAGTGTTGGTTGCTTTCATTGCCTCTTCAGAGGCGGAGAATGGCGCCCGCTCAGCGAGCACACTCGGGGGTTTTTGGGCCTGTCTGCACGAGCAGTGGCCCTGGGACCTACAGGCCCGGAAGTCTGCTGGCCCTTCTTGGCTGGGGGCGAAGCAGCGCTTGCTGCTCCTGCCGGGGGGGGGGGGGGGGGGGCTGGCGTGACCGCGGCCGCCGAAAGATGTGGCGCTGCCCCCCGGCGCGCCGCATCAGAGCAGGACGGATTAGACTAATTGAAGGCAGAAAAACGCTTGCGCTCTTCTGGAAAGGAGATGTTCAGTTTCACTTTGAATTCTATTATGCCTTTTTCTTTCTTCCATGTCGGGCATCTCATGAGTAGGCCGGGTGGTCTCCGTCAAAGTTGGTACAGTGGTTTGTGGAAGTGCACGCTTCTGAGGATGCACGTCTTGGATGCACGTCTTTGGATGCACATTTTGCACAGGTAGATCGCCCTCGGCAACTTTGCGACCCATGCCCAAAACGCTGACACTTGAATCATCGGCGCGGATTTGGGATGTACGGTCGTACACGCAGTTTACAGTATGCGGTTTCAATTGACTCAGGAAGGTTGCTTCTTCTTTCTGGGGTTTTACGGGCCAAAACCAGTTCTGATTATGAGGCACGCCGTAGTGGAGGGCTCCGAATTAATTTTGACCACCTGGGTTTCTTTAACGTGCACTACAACCCAAGCACACGGGCGTTTTTGCATTTCGCCTCCATCGAAATGCAGCCGCCGGGGCCGGGATTCGATCCCGCGACCTCGCGCTCAGCAGCGCGACGCCTGGGGAGGTTGCTTGTACCAAAGGTAATGATAACATGTTTGGTTGGGATTTCCTTATTGTTGCGCCTTATCTTGATTCTTTGGACTTTTACCACGTTTTGTTCTTGCCATCCTTCCAACAACTGACTCTCACTAAGTTCAAGCAGGTTGTCATCAGAGATGACGCCGCGCACAGTGTTCATTGATCTGTGTGGGCCCACGGAGACAGGAATGTCCCCAAACACCACGAGTTTTGACAGCTTCAGCAGAACTGATAGGTGGGCGAGTTGGTACGAATTCATAGTGAAATCTTTTTGCGCACACAATCGACACGGACACAGTGAAGGGGGGACACACGAGCGCTTACTCACAACTGTTTATTTTCGGAAAGATACAAAACATATATACCCCTGCTATCTACACTGAGCATGAGCAACAAGAGTCGTCAGTATAAACAGAAAAGATTAAAAATGTTTACCCAGTATTCAAAAATGTAAATTCTTTGTCAGAAATTGCAACCGATGGTTGACTTATGCATTTTTCAGCACACTTCTTGATATGGAACGCTTCGGTTATTTCACGTGTCAGTTTGTTTTTATCTGAAAACAAAATGTCAGTGTCAATAAATACCGGATCACAATGACATAGATTACAGTGGTTTGATAAATGTGAATGATTTTCTTTACCGAGAGAACGTTCATGTTCTCTTTCGGCCATGTTCATGGCCAGATGTACATAGGACAAACCGGTCGGTGCATAAACACCCGTCTAAAAGGACATGAACGTTCTCTCGGTGTTGCCTCCACCGGGGGGCTTCAAAGGTCCGAACACCCGGCATCAGCTCAACCCCCAGGATCTCCCTTTCCCCAGACACAGCTAAGCCGCGCACGGCTACACGCGGGGGAGTCCAACCCTCATGTGCTCGGGTACGTGGTTTCGCAACACACGAAACGCCTGTTGACGCAGACGCCCCTGCGGGGAGTTTATGATAGGTAATGTGGATGATAATTTGATGACTGCTGGCAGATGATCACTTCCATATGGTGTCCAGGACTTCCCACTTAAAATCACTAAAAACACATGGTGAGCAGAAGGCTAAATCGAGAGAACTAAATTTCCGTGAAGTAGGCGAGAAATAGGTTGGTGCACCTGAGTTTAAAGGACAAACGTTATTTGATAAAATGAAATCTTCAATAAGCTGCTCTCTTTGGTCAGTTTTATCGCTGCCCCAAAGAGCAGAATATGCATTAAAATCTCCAACTAAAAGAGAAGGCTCAGGCAGCTGTTCTATTAAGTTTTCCATCTCTCTAATCGTAATATGGGTATGAGGTGGAATATAAATTGAACAGATGGTAACAGTTTTATATGAAAGAACAGTCATGGCTACAGCCTCGAAAGAGGTATTTAATTAAACGTTTCAGGTAGGAGTGCCACCTTGTACGACTATAGCAACTCCTCCTGACAGACGGCTAGACTGTTCGCGGTCCCTTCGGACAATGGTGAAACCTTTGAGCAATTGACTATTTTTAGGGCCTAAATTCGTTTCCTGTAGGCAAAATGCGACTGGCGAGAACTTATTTGTTATGTCTTTAATGTCACCTAAGTTGTGAATAGGCCTCTACAATTCCATTGTACGATAAAAGCCATAGTGGCGGAATTGATAATGTTAATTTATGTGAATGAACTCAAAGGTTGTAGGTGACGTGTTAAAGGGATTGTACTAATGCGAGAGTGGTAACCGTTCAGGTTACCAGTCCCTTTTTTGGCGCAGTTGCTAAGAGTTTATCTTTCTTAGTGCGCTTCAGGGAGCGCTGATCTTTTGGCGTCGATGACGCCGGAGGTTTTGTGTCGATCTCCATAGCCTTCTTGCAGGCGCTGGATGATCGAGAACCAGGCACTGAGACGTGCGTCTCAGGCCTTGGAGTTCGATTTAGCCTAGGGCCCTGCGAAACTGCGGTCTGCAGGCCCGTATTTGATGACGATGGAGCAGTACTGGCTGCTGCTGCCAAGGGGGCGGGTGGAGTTACTACTGGGCCACTGATTGTGATCCCTGTAGGGATCCCTGAGACCACCGGGATCACTGTGGCACTGCCCCCTGCCGCGCTGCACTGGCATAGGTTGTTTGAGGTAAGTGCGATAGCTTTTTCCTTGCTTCATAAAAAGAAATCTTCTCTTTCACTGTGAGTGCAATTGTCTCCTTTTCTTTCTTCCAGCAAATCATGATCATCATTCATGATCGTGAATACGCTGGATGATCCCCCTTGCAGTTTGTACAGTGTGGAGGAGCATTGCAGTTGTCCGACTGTTGATCATTGGCACTACACTTTCCACATGTTGATTTACCTCAGCATGATTGTGAAGCATGTCCAAACCTCTGGCACTTGAAGCAAGGTATGTGAAAATCAACGTGAGACCGTGTATCCCTAACCCGAGGCGGTGTTTCAAGTGAACTAGGCACAATACTGGTACTAAAGGTAAGTATGGCGTGTTTGGTGGGGATTTGTTCGTCATTCTTCGGAGAGTTACTCTTTGAACCTTGATTACATTTTGTTCTTGGAACCCTTCAAGCAGTTCATCACTCAGATTTATGAAATCTTCTGATATTACGCCCCTGCTTGTGTTTAGAGAACGGTGTGCTGAGAGTGTGACTTTGATATCATCGATACTGGTGAGATCAGCTAGCTTTTCCACTTGGTCTTTGGTTTTGAGTTCGAGGAGGAGGTCTCCACTTGACATCTTTGAGGCCTTGTATTGTTTTTCAATTTTTTCTACGAGGCATTTCGACACTAAGAATGGTGATAGCTTTCTTACTGGAGTGGTTCCTTCACTGTGCATTACGTGGTAACGTGGGAATGTTTCTGGGCTGCTTTGAAAAGTGAAATCGAAAGTTACTTCGGTGCGCCCTCTTTTGCTAGGGCTGTAATGGCCGCGAGAGGACCAGAACGTGCAGGCAAGGGCGAACTGCGAGCGCAGCTCCGAAACCTTCCTAACCACCATACCGGTTCCACCCCGCGCCTCCGTGTCCTCCACTCTCCACCAATGGTGACGAGTGGAAAGGGCGAGCAGCCTCAAGGGCGGCTGAAGCAAAAGAAAAATAAAACCAGTTGACAGTTGGGATTCACGCCGTCGAGACGTCTCTCTCTCTCTCTCCTCCGCGCGTACTCGCGTCCCAACAGTGGTGACCCAGACGAGGCATAACGACAACCACATATCGACGCCATGGAGACTACAGCCGACGCACCAGCCATCTCCACCATCGACGTTAAGCTACCGCCATTTTGGACAGCCGACCCAGTACTCTGGTTCCTGCAAGTGGAATCGCAATTCGCCGCCCGACGCATTACTGCCGACCAGACAAAGTACCACCACATGGTCGACAGCCTTCCACCTACAACAGCGAGCGAAGTACGTGATCTACTGGTCGCTCCACCTGCAGTGAACGCGTACACAACGCTCAAGCAACTACTCATAAGCCGCCTCACGCCATCAGAGCCTCAGCGACTGAAACAGCTGCTACACGGCGCTAAGCTCAGCGACCGGACCCCTAGCCAATTGTTGCGCCACATGCAACAGCTGCTCGGCACGACGACCACCGATGTGGACAGCAAGCTGCTTCGGGAGCTCTTCCTGCAACGGCTCCCCACAAACGTGCGGATGGTCCTCGCCTCGGCTGCCAACAAACAGCTTTCTCAGCTCGCCGAACTTAGTAACGGCAGTGGCTTCGCCATCCATCGCGGCGGTGCAAACATACATGGGAATCCCCACATCTACCAACGAGGTGCAGGACATAAGGGAGCAGATCTCTCACCTCGCCGACACCGTAGCAGCCTTAGGGGACGGCAGCGCGCGCGCGGAGCACCAGGGTGCCGCAGCGCAACCCCAGCAACTGCGACAGAGAATCTGTTGGTACCACAGGAAGCACGGCAATATGGCCCGCAAATGTATTCCACCTTGCGATTACGCGGGAAACGACCGCAGCCGGCACTGAGGGCGACCAGTGTTCTGGATTCTTTCTCACCGACCGTGACAGTGGGCTGCGATTCCTCGTGGACACCGGGGCTGAGGTGAGCGTCGGGCCGGCTTTGTCAACAGAGCGCCGTGTCCCCAGTGCGTCTCCCCTTCAGGCGGTCAACAATACCACCATTGCCACTTACGGATATCGCTCGCTGCCACTGGATTTAGGTTTGAAGAAAACATTCCGATGGATTTTCATTGTGGCAGAGGTGAAATTCGCTATCCTGGATGCAGACTTCCTTCGGCACGTTGGTCTTCTCGTCGATGTGCGCAAAAGACGACTCCACGATCCTGTGTCGCAAGCGACTGTGCAGGGAAACCCCTCAAAACACCCTCCGTTGAGTCCTACGCTGCTCGGGCCGGCCGGCGCCGAACATTTTGCTCGCATCTTGCACGAATTTCCTGAACTGACGAGGCAGCCACCAGCCGGCTCTGCGGCGAAGCACGCGGTATGCCACTGCATCTCCACCAGCGGCCCGCCCGTGCACGCGCGGCCTCGCCGTCTGTGCCCAGAGAAGTTAAAGTCACCCGGCAGGAATTCGACCACATGCTGTAACTGGGCATCATCAGGCCCTCGTCGAGCCCTCGTCGAGCCCCTGGGCATCTCCACTTCACATGGTCCCTAAGTCGACACCGGGAGACTGGCGCCCATGTGGAGACTACCGGGCGCTAAACCGGGTTACGACACCAGACAGATACCCGGTACCGCATATCCATGACATCACGACGAGCCTGCACTGTGCTACCATCTTCTCAAAGCTAGACCTAGTATGGACATACCATCAAATTCCCGTTGCTCCGGAGGATGTCCCGAAGACAGCCATCGCGACGCCCTTCGGACTATTCGAGTTTCTTCGGATGCCGTTCGGCCTCCGAAACGCGGGTCAGACCTTCCAGAGATTCATGGACGGCGCCTTACGCGGCCTCAACTTCTGCCACCCCACGAAACACACAGGCAGCTATTTGATGTCTAAAAGATACCTTGAATGGATAATTGAAAAGTCTAATAGCTGTCCTGGTCAAGACATTTTCTAGCCGTGGACGTCTACAGGTACTTCAGTAAGCCCTGCTAATGTTACGCTAAAAGTTGGCTAATAAACATCTCCACAAGAACAACAAGAATTGAATTAGACGTTCTCAGAATTCTGTAATAATGGCTTTGGAAACATTATGCAGGCTTTTAAAGAACATCCTGACAACAACAAGTTAAGAATTTTATTAGAGGTTCTCAGAATTCTGTTATAATTTAAAACAGAATTCTGGGGACGTCTAACAAAATTCTTAATTAAGCTATAAAAGCCTGCATATTGTTTCCGAAGTCATAACGTATAATGGCTTCAGAAACAATATGCAGGCTTTTATAGCTGTCTTTAAAGCAGCATTTATAGATTGTCATTCTACAGTGATGTGGTAAGCAAAATTAATGGCCACTTCTTCCGCAAACCATGCATCCGTATGCTGGCTTCATAGTACACATGTTACTCTACACAACTGAAAATTAAATTGAAGCATTACATTATATTATTTATAAGTTGCATAAAACTGTTTAACATATATCAAATGTGCAATACACATCCAAAGCAAATGAGCATAACATGCAGAAAAAAATTACCTGACCTTGTGAGAAAGCGGCTTTATTGACTAATAAATTAAAGGACACGCAGAATTATTTTACAAATTTTTTAATACAGTAGGTCATTAGCAGTTAGATGGTTTGCAAACAAATCTCTTACAAGAGTATGCTACTTTTAAGTAGTGGTGTTGGTGAGTTGTAGCAACAGGTGGGCTTAGCTTAACAATCAAGGCCAGCAACTGCTCCTTTCGAGTGTCTCTTACAATATCCCTGCGGTATTGTACATGTCAATAAAACCATTCTTTTCCTAAAGGGACCCTAAACACTTAACTAATCGTAGAATGGCCTTACTATATTGAAGGATGTCGTCTCACGAATCTCATGTCGTTAAAAATTTCCCCATCTTCCAACTTCAAGTGAAGTTACCACACCAATGCAAGACTATTTTCCTGCCTGCTAGCGTGCTGGAAGCTACACAGTGGAGAAGCCAAGAGAGCAAAGTCCCGGTATACTACGCAATGCAGCATGCTGCTGCCATCTTAAAAGCCACACGAAGCTAGAATTTCTGTAATCATTCAACCAATTATGTGAAACTTCAGCTTTACCTCCCAGATCACAAGAGAACGTTCTGCTGCATACCGTGCATGCAAATATATTCGAGTCTAAACTTCGCGCCAGCACGGGCCCGCCAAAACAAAAGTGGCGTGCAAGTTGTAGCAGGTAAACGTATACGTACCGTAAGGAACTGCACCCTATCTGAAGGCGCTGGTCAAGGCTTGAACGTGAGCAAAAGACTTGGGAAGAGAAGCATGAGCACTGGCGAGCGAACGCTTGCGAGCGTGAGCACGGCCCTTTGAATCGCTCGCGGAAACTTCAGCGCGCCCCCCATGATGCGGTCCAAGACACGTGGTCCAAGAGCAGATAGCAGTTCGCTCAAACGGAGCGCACGTTTGCGACTGCGCAGGGCCAGATATGTTGGTGACGATAGCTGGTATCGCAATTCCGGCTTCTTCACCGCTTGTTTAAGCAAAGGGAAAAAGGAAGGCACAGCTCTGATAAGGACGCTGAAAAGGTGCGCACGTGTGCGCCCGGCCGTTTTCTTTTTTCTAAACTTTGACTGTCGTGACAGACTCATCGAGTGAAAACAATCGGAAAGGAATCAAATAATCCCGCAGGCTTTTTCTGCTTGTTCACCCAAAGGGGGAAAGCAGCGATAGGCTATATGATGCGACGTTAACGGATTGCATATATGGCTTGTTAAAGTCGCACGGAATGTAACGCTGCGCATCGGGCACGCGCATTTTAAATCTTTTTCACTTTCACGCGCACGCCCAAGCATGTCGCACATTTTCCGACAAAAACATCTAAAAAAGTTCTTGAGTTATGCGCTCTCAAGGCGTTCACCAAAGTATACTCCGGTGACGCCAGAGGTGGGCTCTTACCACAGCTGAAACACAATTGCATGATTAACCGTACTTCCTGCTACATAATGTTTCCAACAACATCTGTTTAACGTCTTGTCGTAGACCAGGACGTCTATAGCCGTTTGTAGCCATTCCGAGAAGTTTTCAAGACGTTTTGTGTTTCGTGGGCGCTTACCTTGATGACCTGTTAGTTGCAAGTGGCACACCAGAAGATCATATAAAGTACCTGCGCATCGTTTTCCAGCGCTTAGTCGAGCACGGTGTAGTCGTGAACATGGCCAAGTGCGAGCTTGGTGTACCTGACCTGTCTTTCCTGGGACACGTAATTTGTAGCTCAGGAGTGCGGCCTCATCCCAGCAAGGTTGAAGCGGTGCAAGGATTCCCGCAGCCAAATACAAAGCGCCAGCTGCGAGAATTTCTGGGTTTAGTGAATTTCTACCGCCGTTTCATCGCGCACTGCGCCCCAATTCCTCCAACCTCTTCACAAGCTGCTGGCCACTTCACGAAACTGCTCGGACACCCTTTCTTGGTATGACGAGCCAAGCGAATCCTTCCGCAAGATCAAGGACGCCCTGGCAAACACAGCACTCCTTGCATACCCTAGGCCCGGCATTCCGCAGTGTGTGATGGTCGATGCCTCCGACACAACCGTCGGTGCTGTCTTACAGCAGCTCGTCGATGGAATCTGGCGCCCGACATCGTTTTTCTCGAGGAAGCTAACCCCGTCTGAGCGCCGCTACAGTACTTTTGGGAGAGAACTGCTGGCCATGTACGCGGCCATCCGACATTTTCGCCACTTCCTGGAAGGCGTAGAATTCTTCGTCCTTACTGACCACAAACCGCTTACCTACGCCCTGCGTTCGCTAAGCTCTGACGGTGGCGCGCACACAGCGCGGGAATTGCGCCACATGTCATATATATCTGAATTCACGACAGACATCCGCCACGGCAAGGGGGGCGACAACGAGGTGGCAGATGCCCTTTCCCGGAACCCTATAAATGCCATTGTATCCACACAGCAGGTTGATCTCTCCACTTTGGCAGCAGCTCAACGTGAAGACGACGAGCTAAAGAGCCTGTTGACCGCAACCACTGCCCTGAAGCTGCAGTGGCTGCCAATTCCCGGATCCCAAGACAAAATTTGCTGTGACATAAGTATCGGCAATGCTCGCCCATTTGTGCCTTCCAACCTCCGTCGCCACGTGTTTCAATCGCTGCACAGACTCTCTCATCCAGGGATTAGAGCCACACAGAGACTGGTGACGGCAAAGTTTGTCTGCAGGCTGCCCCTAGCAAAAATACCAATAGAATTTTCTATTGGTCCAATAGAAAATCTCTATAGGTTCTATGGGAAATCTATTGGAGCTCTACAGGCTGTATATGAATTCTATTGGAACAAATAGAGACCAATAGCCGCCACCTATTAGTCTTTTATTGGACCAATAGAGGTTGTATTGGTCTATTAGGTGCCACCTATTGGTCTCTTATTGGACTAATAAAGAGCGTATTGGTCCAATAGCTACCACCTATTGGTCTCTTATTGGACTAATAGAAAGTGTATTGGTCCAATAGCTGCCACCTATAGGTCTCTTATTCGACTAATAGAGTGCGTTTGTTTGATAGCTGCCACCTATCTGTGTCTTATTAAATCAATAGGTGGTCTCTTATTGGTCCAATAGCTGACAGTTATTGGTCTCTAAGTATCACTAGAGTAGGTATCAATCTGATAACCGACAGCTATATTCACCTTTCTTTATATGCATGGCAAAGAGGGAGTGTTGGTTCAATAGCCATTTCTGATATGACTGCATCATCTGATGGTTAACGGTTATTTTTCTGTTTGCACAATGAAAGTAGTCGTAAAATGCTCAGCTATTTGTCTATTGAAGAAAAATTGGAGAGCAACTGGTATGCAGAGATGATGGATATAGTTGCTGTTATAGGACAAAAAAGAAAGCAAGACGGTCCAGCAGGCAGCAGCTGCTTGTTGCAATAATACAGGTTGGAATGGATGTAATGAATTCTTGTTCATCACTAAGTGGTGCTCCCTAGCTACAAGTGCATGTGTCTAAACTGCATCTTGCAGACACAGGCAATTTAGTGTTGCATTCTACCAGAAGGCTGCCAAGAAATTCTGGTAATGACACGTACAACAATCAAACTTCACAAAAATAATAGCTTTATTATATAGGCACAAATGTGCATTTAGAGAGATCCTATTGTCACATGTGCACTCATAGTAAAGGGTTCAGGTTATGCATTGATAACACACATCATTTACAACATGTGTCGCAGACACCAAGAAGAGAACAAAAAAAGAACAAGAACACCAGTTATACACAGGAATAACTGAACTTGAACAAGTTACTTTTAGTTTCTTGCATATTGTCATGGTGCAAAAATAGGAGACGAGCGTAGAGCTCTTCTAATCTCCGTTAAGTCGGCGCACGAGACGAAGCCTACTAAAGCTCCCATGGCTCTTTCTCGTCGACATAGAGATGCAGCATGTGCCTCCCTCTAAAAAGAAGCATCGCCCCGGTACTAGAGGAGATTACTGTTCGAAAGTACCTCTACAGTCACTCGCTGACATACGGTTTCATGCATACTACGTTTATGAATGAACTGAAATAAACACCATGTGTGCAAATTCTAAGGGTACACAACAAGCTGAGAATATACAACTGAGGGGAAATACAAGGAATAGTCAGAAGGGCCTTGCAAGACATGACCCGGGGAAAAGCGGCTGGAGAAGATGGAATAACAGTCGTTTTAATAAAAGACGGAGGAGATATACTTGAAAAGCTTGCGGCCCTTTATATGCAATGCCTCACGACTTCAAGTGTACCAGTGAACTAGAACTGGAACGTTATACTTATCCACAAGAAGGGACACGGTTAGAGAATTGAAAAATTATAGGCCCATGAGCTTGCTTTCAGTACTGTATAAAATATTCACCAAGACAATTTCCAATAGAATCGGGGCAACACTTCAATCAACCAAGAGCACAGGCTGGCTTCAGAAAGGGATATTCTACAATGGATCACATCCATGTCGTCAATCAGGTAATCGAGAAATCTGCAGAGTACAATAAACCTCTCTATATGGCTCTCATATATTATGAAACGGCATTTGATTCAATAGAGATACCAGGAGTCATTGAGGCATTTCATAATCAAGGAGTTCAGGAGGCATACGTGAATATCTTGGAAAATATGTACAAAGATTCCACAGCTACATTGGTTCTCTACATGAAAAGTAGAAAGAAAGGGGTCAGGCAAGGAGACACAATCTCTCCAATGATATTCACTGCATGCTTAGAAGTAGTATTCAAGCTCTTAGACTGGGAAGGCCTAGGAGTGAGGATCAATGGTGAATACTTTGGCAACCTTTGGTTTGCATATGACATTGTCCTATTAGCAAAAAATGGGGACAAATTACAACAAATGGTTGAGGAAGTTAACTGAGAAAGTGTAAGAGTGGGGTTGAAGATTAATATGCAGAAGACAAAGATAATGTTCAATACCCTGGCAAGGGAACAAGAATTCAGGATCGCTAGTCAGCCTCTAGAGTCTGTAAATGAGTACATTTAGCTAGGTCAGTTACTCACAGGGGACCCTGATCATGAGAAAGAAATTTACAGAAGAATAGAATTGGGTTGCAGTGCACACGGCAGGCATTGCCAAATCCTGACTGGGAGCTTACCACTGTCATTGAAAAGAAAAGTGTACAATCATTGCATTCTACCGGTGCTAACATATGGTGCAGAAACTTGAAGGTTAACAAAGAAGCTCGAGAACAAGTTAAGGATCGCACAAAGAGCGATGGAACGAAAAATGCTGGGCCTAACTTTAAGAGACAGGAAGAGAGCGGTAAGGATCAGAGAGCAAACGGGGATAGCTGATATTTTATGACATTAAGAGAAGGAAATGGGGCTGGGCAGGCCAGTAATGCATAGGGTAGATAACAGGTGGATCATTAGAGCCACAGAATGGGTGCCAAGAGAAGGGAAGTGCAGTTGAGGACGGCTGAAAACTAAGTGGAGTGATGAAGTTGGGAAATTTGCAGGCCCAAGTTGGAATGAGCTAGCGCAAGACAGGGGTAACTGGAGATCGCAGGGAGAGGCCTCTGTACTGCAGTGGACATAAAATATAGGTTGATGATGATGACAAAGAATCGTAGCTAGTATGAGTTTTCAAAGACTGCAAACAAACTTAGTCCTTTTACTATTTTGTGCATATTAATTGTCGCATACAATTTCATTATACAGCATCTAGTTGTAAGCTAGCAATAACACTGTAATGCAAGGCATACTGAGAATTCTACAGTGGTGCAAATGATGTACCAGATCATTAACATAATGAAGGAGCAACTTCTGAGCTTTGCAAAATATACAATGAACAGAGCTCTATGTGGCTCCTTAAATCTGTAAATACCACAGACAACCTCAACAGCACTCACAACATATACTAAGTGTGCCTTGCAAGCTTACATTATGCTAACATTAGGGACTAATGTACTACTCTATACACAAGCAGAAAAAAGTTTAAGTGTAATCCAATATGCAGAGCAGTGATGTAACAGCTGGCACAATATTATGCACAGTGAGCCCATACAACTACTCCTGCAAAAGCAGATATGTTACAATTTCTGCGCCTGTTGCACCTATTCCCGTTCGTGCATGTTGGGGATGTCAGCAATGTATAGTGTTTTTCCAACTTTCATCGCAACACAAACTCGGTCCACTTCGGCACCATACAAAAGCACTTCATCCCCAACATCAGTACAAATGTGCATGTGGTTCACTATTTTGTGCTCCAGACATATAAGCTTCGGACACAAAAGGACACACATATCATCTTCTAGTACAAAAACTTTCTTCAGCACATAGCGCTCACCATCTTTAGATTTCAAATATGAGTTGCATGTTCTTTTGGTTCTCTGGTATGTATGCACATGGAAAGCTTGTCCTTTCAAGCACACCCTTTTGTGCTCCACAACATTCTTGGGACAATAGCCCAGTTTTTCAAGGAAAATGGGCTCTTCATTTGAGATATCTGTAGAAAAGAACCCCTTGCCAAGCGGCCTGTCTGGCGGTTTCTCTAAAGCACTGGCAGCAGTCATTTTTTTGGCACAATGCCCGTGCTTTCTCAGAAAAAGTCACGGATTGCAGCAGCTGGAAAAGTTGTAGGCGCATTGCAAAGCGTTCGATAACCTGGAGTTGTACTCCATTCGCATCGCTAATTAAATTCAACAATGTGCCATTTCCCGATTCAAACACGAATGTTGAATGAGACCATAAAGGCCCGAGCTGCCGTACACTCTGCGGTAGGTGGAGCAGCTGGTGAACATTAAATGTCATAGCTGATTTTCCATAAAGCTCTTCAACCTCATACACAAATTTGGAAAGGTCACCCATGGCTTCTTTGAGGTCATTTTTTGAAATTTCGTCCTTCAGTAACAAAAAAATGCCATTGACGAGGAGGCACATGTGCTCGTGGTACTTTTTTTCTAGAATACCGTCAAGGCATGGAACTGCATAGAATAAAAGCCACCACTTCCATTCACTAGCTTTCCACATGCTGCGGTCATCTAGTGTACGTGGCAGTAAAAAATTGAGGTGGCCTTAGGTGCAAAGCTGTGCAGTCACTCTTTGACACTTCGATGGCTCCCCAATGTATGCTGGTGAGTGGACATTACTTAACCAAATTTCCAAAAGTTGTTTGGCAACACCTTCAAGGACTGCGTGCATGTAGTCAGGGCACACTCCCCACACTAAGTCAAATTTTGGAAGGTGTACAAGTGGTGTGGATCCTTTCACACCATGCGAAGGTTGACCAGTTGACAGGGCGACCCAGATGTCCAACTTGACCTGACTTGTAGTTCGTACAGCTGACACTTGACATCCCTGCACTGGATACTTCATGGACCCTGAAATATTAGAGCATTCACACCAATTAGAGCACAGCACAAAATGACCAAGTAATTAACATAAGCTTCATTGCAGTATGTAGGAGTAACAGCGCATAGCTAAGGCAGGGCTGGATCCAGGGTAGCCTTCAGAGGGGGAGGCGGGCTTGTTGTACACACAACACTTGCATGTCTTGCATGTCTCGGGCAGGGGTGGGGAGGTCCAAACTACCAAGCCCCCCCCCCCCCGCCCCGGGTCTACCAGTGGCTATATATATATAAGGCGGCAGGGAATTTATATATATTTGCAGGAAACACAGAACAGGCTGCTCAGCAATAAATACTATGGGAATTGATGTTAGCTACATAATTGCATTCAGAATATTTAGTTTGCACTGAGTGACCAATATAGTGAAGTCAAGTTCGCGCTGCTGGTTGCTCCGGCATACAGTGTAAGCAACATTTATATAGGTGAAAAACGTAACTGTGACTAATTACCATTGTGTCTTTCGCCTTTGTGTAGACAAAAGCTGCATCCAAAATATCTGTTGAACTGCTTTGAGTTCAGGACTGCTGCACGTGGTGGTGCATCAACACAGCAGCAAATCACATGAATCCTTGACTCCAGCTTTTGTTCATTGCACTGCCACTTTATGGTACCTGTCGCTAGCACCTCCTTCACAAAGACTTCTAAAAATTTAGTCCCATCTCCGGGTCTCCTTTTCCAAACCAGAGACCACCAAGTAAAACGTTGCTCCAACGCAATGCTACAGGCAACTCATTTATTACACACTGGATGGGCCACAAGGCTGTCTTGTTGCAGTTGAATACTTTGGCGCCGTCAGTGTTGAAAGTGAGGGATATGTCACTCCACTGGCAGCCTTCCATTTGCTTCTGGTATAAGGCACCATCCGTGATGTCCGTCAATACAGCTGCATCGGCAGAACTCTGTGATGAACTCCCGCCTCGATTTTTCTTGCTAAGAGAATCCACAAGCGTCTCGGCTAATTTCTTCTTTGAAAGTAAAACTTCAATTTGTTTTTTTTTAAGTTCAATACTGCAAAGAAATTGTGCGCTGTATTCTGAGCGTCGCAGTTTGGGCAAACGAAGTCTCGCCCAGTTGGATTTGCAGCACGAGTACTGCACGATGTGCCGAAGTAGTGGCGCTGAACTAACTGTCCTTGCCAGGTTTTCCATGCTTTTCGCAGCAAATACTGCGATGACGGCAGCACTTCAGCTCCCAGCATAAGATTCATCACATGAACAAATTTCTACATGTCAGTCCAATTTAATCCAGCTGACGTCGAATATGCCATCAACACGACCATTGCGTCGGCAACACTTAACTCGGAGTTAGGCAAACATTCACGAGAAAATAGCTTAAGGAAGTCTTCCACATCAGTTGCGGTGTTTTCATCACTTGCGTTGTCTTCATCGCTTGCGCCGCTGGCAGCATCCTCCGTGGTTCTGTCCTCCGTGAACACTGCATCGTCGGCACAATGCGTTGACTGATCGTAACAATATTCGCTCTCTGCTGAGATAATTGCATCATCTCCCGCCGAGGAGCAATCTGCTGGCTCTGCGTCTGCAGTTTCTTGGCGGGCTAAAACCGCGCTGGAGCTGCTTGCCTGGAACCGGAGCGTTCGTGGAACCACGAAAGGTTCTCTAGGTTCCAAATACTGCTTCCGCTTCTTGAAGCGAGGCTGAGCAGAGCACTCAACTTCTGAATTACTGTCACCCATCGATATATAGCTTTGAAAGCTATATATATATATAGCTTTGAAGATGATACAGTGAGGGCGACGAGACGCACGTGGTGTAACAGAGAAAACATGCACGAGGCTCGTGGTGGCTTGCGTCGGAAGGAATGACCACCGTGTCACGTGGTGTCAAAGACCACAACCGACATAGGACCAGTCAGTTGACACTAAAAGTGAAGCGCTGTACGGCGTGGCGGCGCTGCATGTTTTAACTTTTTTTTGTCAGCACGTTCCTTCGTTAAACTAGTTAATCTAAGTCCTTAAAAACAATTTCATAATATTTAACATTCATAAAAAATTTATCCTAAGCAATAGAAGTTGTTTTATAAAATTACAGTGACAGAAAATGTGAAGCTGCAACCGCGACCAATGTTACTAGACCAGGTTCAGTTTACAAACTGCGCCGCGTTGCGCGGAACCGCCACCGATTCCGCTTCGACTGGCGCTGCAGTCGCATCGGGATCGAGCGCTGCGCAGTAGTCCTCCGTGTTGTCTCCGTTGGAACTGCGTGTGGCCGTTAACCTACCGCATTCTTTCTTCTGTTGCCATGTGTTCGGAACTTTTCCGGTGCTTCGTAGCTGATGTGTTTACGTGACTGCTAATTCGATGAAGTGTTGTGTGTGCATCTAAGCCGACCAAGTCATGCCGACGTGTTGTGTGCCCGGTTGTACGAGCGGTTACCGGAACGACACAAGCCGGTCGGTTCGCCATTTCTTTGCCGCTCCTAGCGACGAGAAACTACGCCTAGCGTGGAACAGGGCCATACCCCGCGCCGACAAGGACCTCACAACCAAGTCCAGAGTATGCTCTTTGCATTTTCACGACCAGGACATTCTCAAAACGTATGTGCACATGATCAACGGAGAAACTGTCGAAATCCCGAGGGGTAAGTGGAGTCTCGTCGACGGTGCGCTGCCGAAAATCTTCCCTAACTTGCCCTCGTATTTATCAAAGCCAGCGGAGAAAAGACGAAAACGAAAGCGAGAAAGCAATGGGGCCACTAACCTTGAAATAGCGTCACTGCAATCCGAACAAGCTTCTTGCAGCACCATTCCTGCTGATGCCGTGGAAGACGATATGCCCGAGCCGTCCGCGCCATCGTTTAGCGAAATAGAATGTGTAGACCTGCCACCATCTTGGCAGAGAATCACCGTGGAGAACAGCAGCGGTAAATTTGCAGCATTTCTCACATTGAAGTTCGAACGTAAGGCGCTGCAAATTGAGAAATGCGTTGTTGTGGGCAGTGACAGAGTGGCAACCGCAAGTGGAAGAGGCCGCGAGGCGAAGACTTTCGTGAGCGTGAACATTGGGACTATGCATGACCTCAGTGACCTCTTGAGCAATGTGCACAGGCTTCATGCATGCTCCGGATACGATGTACAAGGCAACAGCTGCATGTCACTCAGATGCCAGGCACTTTCCAAGCAGCCAATGTGCTCATTCTGCCGTACTGAAAAAAACAGGCTTTTGAAAAGATCTTCTCAAAAGCAAAAAAGGCACGCCTGGCGACAAAAAAAAAGTGAAGAATCTGCAAAAGAAAGCCATCAGGGCCGCAGCTTCAAGAGTGTCATTCATGAAGAATATGGCACAACTAAAAGAGCAGCTGACAAGTGAAAAGTATGCATCAATTAGTAAACATTTAATGTCGCTTCCACCTCTTCAACAGCTGGCATTCAAGACGTCCTTGAAACAAATGGAAGCAAAGGGTCCACAGGGAGTACGCTACAGTAGGAGCTGGGTGCTGAACTGCCTTCTTCACATTTCAAGCCCGAAAGCCTACAATTTGATCCGGAAGATGAACTTGCTTCCCCTACCAACCTGCAGCCGACTTAACCAGGTACTTTCAGGTGTACCGTGCGAGTACGGTTACAACCATGTAGTCCTGCAAGCGCTCGAGGCATTTTTTGCGGACAAGCGTGATGTTGAAAAGTATGGCACACTTGTGCTTGATGAAATCAAACTCAGAGAGGGAGTCGAGTTCAATAAGTCCACATACAAATTTGACGGCTTCGTGGAGTTCGAAAGCACAGGAGAGCAAAGCAAGGCTATCTTGGCTGACCATGCCCTTGTAATTATGTTTATCCCTCTATTTCATAATTGGGTTCAGCCCATCGCAAGCTTCGCAACTAGAGGTGCAGCTCCTGGTGCTGCGTTGGCCGAGATTGTTGTCGAGTCAGTGCTGCAGCTTGAGCGCCATAGTGCATCAGTTCTGGCTGTTGTGAGTGACCGTGCGGGAAACAACCGATCAATGTGGACGCATCTTGGAATATCGGGAAAGTTACATCAGCCTGTGAACAAGATTCCGCATCCTACACTTGAGCATGGACGCTTTCTTCATTTCCTGTGCGATGTGCCCCACATCATAAAGTGTGTGAGAAACCATCTCCTGACGCACACATATGCAAAGGTAATTGAAACAAGATTGCACTAATAGTTGCTGATTGAATAATTTGGAAATAGCATGTGTAAAACTTAGTTTTGTCTTTTATCCCATTGCTTTTTCTACCAGGCTGGTACCAACTGCATCAATTTTAAGCACTACGAGCGGCTGTACGATGCTGAGAAGGACAGCCATCTCAAGATCGTTCCGAAATTGACCTCCTCCCACGTCAAGCCAAGCAAGCTGGAGAAAATGAGCGTTAGACTCGCAGCACAGGTACGTTACCAATGTCATTCCTCTAGCTTGCATATTCTGCGGCGTTTTTTTTTGTATTATAAATGCAAATATTTGACTTCTTAAAATCTTTCTTCCAGTTGCTCAGCAGGAGTGTTCCCATTGGGCTCAAGTTTTACAGGGAGCAGCGTGCACCAGGCTTCGAGGACAGTGAAGGAACGGAAAATTTCACGATGCAGGTGAATGACCTGTTCGATGTTCTCAACGCCAAACTCCCTGCTGCTGGCATCCATAAGAACTCTCCGAAAATCCAGGTAACGGGCGTTCTTATGCTTGTAGTTTGTTGTGTTATATTGTGAGCCAAATATATTCATGGAGGCAATTGTTTCCCATGCTGCAGGTGATAAAAAACTTCCTCATCACGCTGAACACGACCGAAAAGAACAGCATTGAGAGAAACACAAAGCTCTTTGCATCTCAGCTGACGACGGAATCCCTCCGAGCGAGCGGACGCGCGCTTTGAACGCGGAGTGATCGGACGCGAGGCGTATCGGCTCCGTCGATTTTCGGCTGGAACCGCGGAAATCTATGCGTAACCCCTACGAAACCTGCAGGGCTGCATCCGGGAAGTCAGCAGGATCCTGGGGAGACCGATCTTACCCAGGTACGCCCAATTCTCGCCCATTTAGAGCAACTTTTCGCATCACCACGTAGCGGCCGAGCTGGACCTAACGGCTCCAGCTCCCCCGCCGCTGGCTGCGGAGACGCCCGCCGGCCAACCTCTCAACATGGCACTGCTTGAACAACGCGGCTACGACCCCACGACTCTGTCGTGGTCGTCTATCCCTGCAAACCAACCAGAGGGTGGCCCACCCAACATTTCGACGGAGCAAGCCGTCATTTTTCAAGTCGTCGAGAGCCGGCGTCGCCGCCGGCAGAACGCACGAGGAGCAGCCACGTCCAAGACTCCTCTCAACAATTCAGCCAAGGGAGACGCTCCCGCTCCGTCGTCGTCTTCTAAAGCTCCACAGAAGACTTCTTCACCAGTCTCCAAGTGGACGCCAAAGCCAACGGTCAGGATGAATCCCAACGACTACGTGATCGTGCTCAAGCCGCGCACTACGGTCGCCCTCAAGACAACCTTTCAGCAAGGTGAGCTCGGCGCTGCCATTTCCCAACTCATCGGTAGGCAGCACATGAACGCCATCACAATTTCTCCCAATTGGGAACAAAACATCATCGTCTGTGGCACGCAAAATCCCGAGGTAGTTCAGAAGCTGCTAACGGATTTTCAACTTAACACCAGCAAAGGACCGCTCCCGCTTCACGGACACCTCAAGCTCACCGGTGACGTATGTCGTGGAGTGATTTCTGTGCATAACCTCGAAACCAGTGAGTCCCTGAAACATAGTGTGCAGTGGCGCGGTGGTGAACTAGTACACGTGCGCAAGTTGGGAAACTCCAATGTGGCTGTGCTGACTTTCGAGGGACGAAATGTTCCACGTTACGTCCACTACAACGCAGAACTGACTCCCGTCAGGGAGTACAAGAAGATAGTGCCAGCGTGCTACCGTTGCGGCACACTGGGGCACCGGGCGGACAACTGTCCCAACCCGGTCAACGAAAGATGTGGCCTCTGTGGCCAAAACGTGGGGGCTGGTACTGAGGGGATGGCCCCCCACGAATGCAATCCAATGTGCATAGTCTGCGAGGGCCCGCACCTCACCGGCTCCCGCGAATGCACTGCGAAATTCATCAGGCTTCAGCAGCCAGGGCCCAGGACATCGGGGACCCCCGCAACATCGAGGCGCCAGCCAGCTGGCAAGGCGCCAATCACGCCACCCAAGGGAGCCAATCCCGGCGCGACACGGGAGAGTCACGCAACCGGGCGGCAGCAAGTCAACCAGGAGACGCCAAGCCGCGGCGTGACGTCACCCCCTGACAAGACAGCAGCAGGAACGCCACTACCTGGAGAAGCGGAGTTCCCAGCTCTCAGCGCTCCATCTGGCGGCGCCGCCCGCAACCAACCTAAGGTAGGCAGCTGGGCAAGGGTCGCCTCCTCTCCTCCCCTTCACCCCTCCTCGCCCACCAGCACCGCCGAGACACAGGAACTCAGGCGCGAGCTCGCCCTCTTGCGAGTTCAAAATGAAAAACTAGCCAGCGAGCTAAACTCGCTCAGAACCCAATTTGGTACTCCGCTCTCCTCAAGCGTTGAGGAAGAAAACATAACAGACAGGGAGCTTCCTACTCCTATAGAGAGTCGCGTCGCGGCCCTGGAGACCCAGGTGACCGCGATTGAAACACAATTGGCTGACCTCCCCAAAATTATCCACGACACCATCGCGCGTCAGATGGACAGTGTTATCACACAGGTGACGCAAGCCGTAACTCGCATTATCCAAAAATGGATACAAGACAATCCGCGCGTCCTTAAGCGCGTAGGGCCCATCAGGGATGATAACCGCCCCTCAAAATTTAACAGGGTCATTCCCGATGAGTCTGACTTTTCGGAAGACTCCTGCACGTCTGCGCCGGGCACTAGCGGACTAGGCAGTGTTAACGTAACCCCACCCTCCGTCTCCGACCATGGCCCCCAACCCTAAGTCGCGAGCCAGAGCAACTCAGCCGCTTACACTAACACAGTGGAACTGCAGGGGTCTCAAGGACCGCAAGAAGCGGGCTCATCTCCGCCTCTACCTTGAGACCCTTGAGTTCCTCGTCGCCGTGGTTGCCCTTCAGGAACCCGGCGCCGGTGTGAAACTCACCAACTACACTACATTTCAACACAACCCGCAGACATGTATACTTGTTCACAAGCAATATACTGCGCAGGAGGTCACACTCCCCACAACACCGCCTTTCTCGTACACGATGGTGTCGGTGCTGCCTCTAAAGCGGTCTGACCCACCTGTACACATTCTGAACATTTACTGCCCCCCGAAACTTAAGAGCGTTACGTTCAGCGAAATTTTCACGCAAGCCATGCAGGTAGCGGGAAGGGATCCCCTCCTGATCGTCGGCGATTTCAACGCCCCGAGCAGGCTCTGGGGGTACCCCCGGGAGGACAGGCGTGGGAGGAAGCTTGCGGAACTTCTTTCCACACTTGGACTCACCCTCCACACTGACCCCGCCAACCCAACACGTCTAGGCAATTCGATTCAACGAGACACTTGCCCGGACCTCACAATTACACGCAACATACGCCATGCCGACTGGCTGAATACAGAGGACACTCTCGGTAGTGATCACTCTATAATCAACACTACCATCTACATGCGTCCCCTGAAACGCCCAATAACACAAGCTCGTAGTGCTGGACTAGACGACTTTCCGCACCTCTCTACCTATCGTACCTCCAGTCCGCACTTCCAGTCGGCTACGACACCTGTTCCAAAGCACTCACGTCGACACTCAGACAACACGAAAAGCAGATACAGCTCACGGGCACACAAATGGACGTGGACAATCCCCTACTTCATCTTTGGGAGGCCCGCCGCAGCCTCACCAAACGATGGAGGAAACAGAAACATAACAGACGCCTCAAGAACCGCATCCTCGAACTCACAGAGCAGGCCACGGAATATGCCGCTCAGCTAGCCTAACTGGGTAGACCGGTGCAACACGACTGTGCGCCAGATGTCTGGCCGCAACACGTGGCGCCTGTTCTGCGCTCTCATCGATCCAACACAAACACACAAGAAAATCCAACGCCACTTACATAGGGTCATGCACAACTTTACAGGAACGACAATACAGCTAGCGCATACGCTCAGGGATCGATACCTGTGTACCACAAAGGACCCCCGGACAGCCGCGTACTCGTATGCAGGCAAAGAGAACACGGAGCTGGACACCCCGTTCCAGGCTACATGACCTCCGGGCGGCCTTAAGCAAGATGAAGCGTGGCACCTGCACCCGGGCGCGACAAGGTTACGGTCAAACTCTTGGCTAACCTTCCCGACAAAGCCTACGCCGCGCTCCTCAATACATCAATAACATTTGGGACGGTGAGACTCCTCTCCCTCTCCACTGGAAGTCGGCTCTCGTGATTTTCATCCCGAAGCTCGGCAAACCTGTTGATGTGGAGAACCTTCGCCCCATCTCCGTCGCGTCTTGTGTCAGCAAGCTGATGGAGACTATGGTGCGAGACAGACTATCCGACTTTCTCGAAACACAGCACATTTTCGCGGAAACCATGTTCGGTTTCCGCCCTCAAAAGTCAGCACAGGATATACTTCTGCAGCTCCACCATGACGTCTTAGATCCTGTCGAATGTCCCCACAATGACAAGGTGGTCCTGGCCTTGGAACTTAAAGGCGCATTTGACAACATCAAGCACGAAGTAATTCTAGACCACCTCGTTACACCAACTGTGGCCACAAAACTTTCAATTACATAACACAATTTCTTGCATAACACCATGCCTACATACGCATACAAGATGCGGAACACGGACCATACATAATCGGCTCGAGGGGAAAACCTCAAGGCGCGGTCCTGTCTCCTCTCCTCTTCAAGTTAGCCATGCTTCATCTTCCCTCCAAATTGGCTTCTCTGTCTGGTATTCATCACGCTCTTTACGCGGATGATATCACAATCTGGGCCATGCAAGGTAACCTGGGCCACATGGAGTCCTGCCTGCAAGCAGCAGCAATCATAGTCGACGACTACGCAACCTCCTGCGGACTCTAGTGTGCCCCAGCTAAATCTTAATTTGTGCACGTACGTTCCTCCCCTCGCGCACAACTCAGCTACACATCATTCTCCCCTCGGGAGCGATCCAGGAGCCCAAGGAGATCCGCGTCCTTGGCCTTTTCATACACCACCAACGCAGGGCCGACACCACCCTGGCCAAACTTCGCAAGGTGGGAGACCAGGTAGGCCGCATGGTCCACCGGGTCTCCAACAAGCGGGGCGGATTACGAAGCAATGATGCATTGCTGCTTGCCCATGCTTTCGAAACGAGTAGAATCCTCTACTCGACCCCCTACTTGCACCTGTTCAATCACGATGATGACCAATTGGAGGTCATCCACCGGAAAGTCATCAGGCGCGCTCTCGACCTCCCAGTCGCCACGTCCAACCAGAGACTTCTGGACCTGGGCTTGGTGAACGCTTTCCGGGAGCTTCGAGAAGCCCACTTAGTCAACCAATATACGCGTCTTGCACAGACCCCATCCGGTCGCCGCCTCTTGGACCGGCTACACATCAAACACGACTACCACACTGAGGAAAGGGTGAGAGTACCAGAACTCTGGAGACGCGCCCTTCCCCGCAACATGTCCACATAAGACCATAGCGGTCGTCGCCAGGCGCGCGCGGAAGCGTTGCGACGACACTATGGTCACCAACAACACGTGTATTACATGGACGTTGCCGGCCCACACCACGGGGGGTGGTACACGGCCGCAGTCGTACATAACACTAACGCAGTTAACGGGCTCACTTTCAAAGCCAACAGCGCAACACAGGCGGAGGAGATTGCCATCGCTCTGGCCATCACTAATCCCACGTCGAAACACATCATCACCGATTCGCGAGGGGCTTGTCGGAACTATGAGCTGGGGTGGGCTCCCCCGCTTGCCCGGCGCATATTGCAGTCTAGCTGCCTATACATTGATCCAACTCCGCGTAACCTGATTTGGGCAACCAGTCACCAGGGACTCCAGGGAAACGAACAGGCCGATCAGGCCGCCCGCGCACTCTCTCCCCGGGCTGTCTCCCTGTCCTTGGAAGCCTACTCCCAGTCAGACAATCTGGCCCTTTCATTCAAAGAAATCACCGATTACTATAAGGAGGAGCACCGGCGTTACCCGGCCCCTTGTAAGGGACTGGATCGCGCTGACGAGCGCCTCCTCATCAAAATTTTTACCAACACTGTACTGTGCCCGGCGGTGCTCAAGCATTTCAACCCATCCTTTGACGGTGCATGCCAGTTCTGTGGGGAGGTGGCTGACACCTTCCACATAGTATGGGCGTGCCATTCAAACCCATCCATCCCCCCCAACCCCAATCCCACCAGAGAGGACTGGGAGGCGGCCCTGCTCGGCTGTCAAGACCTCAAGACCCAAAAGGCTTTGGTTCAACGGACGCGGGCGGCGTTGCTTGCCAATGGGGCCCCGGAATAGGGGCTCCACCTAGTACTGTGAGGGGAGGAGGCCAATAGGGCCCTAACCCAATCACCTCTCTGCAACCAGTTCAATAAATGTTTTTCACCACCACCACCACCTGAAGGGCTGCAGAATAAAGCGTATCTTTTCTCCTTTACAATCACCATATATAGAAAGCAAACGCGACATCCGCCTTCGCACGAAAGGCAGTGGGTTGACGGGAGAGAGGGAGGGAGGGGAGGCGGCATTTAGCTGCGGCACCAAATGCATAATTATATAAAAACGTTGCGAGGAGAGAATGTGGTAAAGACTTCCGACGGTGCTTGACGAGTGTCCCGTTCTATCTCGTCGAGACGCGTCCAGGTAACGGGCGAGTGCGGACGCATGCAACATCGGCTCCGTGAGACCGATGCTGCCCTTCTGGTAAATTGTCATCTAGTTTCAAGAAACTTGCCGTGTAGCTACCCGAAGGTGAGTGGAGGCCACTCACCAAGTTTGCGACCATATCGCCCAGCAAGCGTGACTTATTGGACAGAGAAGACCGACAGGCCGTACAGGCCGCGCCACGCCAGGCGCTACTCCTAGCTCGGCGAATCACCGGCAGCCCACAATGATGGAAGTACAAGTCGAAGGAACTACCCTCAGGGAAGAGGCCTATGACCCAGCAGACTGGACTAAGATCATCGGAACCTATCAAGGCTAGTCCCAGTCAAAAGCCCGAATGGAAGATACAAACGGGGTACGCGGAAAACAGAAGGCATCTGAGGAACGCACCGAAGCGCTCCCCGCGTCGACGTGGCGTCCGACGTACCGCCCGAACCTGGCGCACTTGCATGCAACGCAGCAAGTCAAGCGCAAAAGTCGCCAACTGGCTCCACTGCCACAACATGCGATTATGGTAGTTTTCCGCTCCACAGGGAGGACTATTCTTACCCAACATACAGCCGCAGCTGCTGCTCCGCTGCCTCTGCGAAACGGCGAAGATACCGATGGGAGAAGAAGTGCAACTACGCGTGCACCCAATTAACAACACGTGCACAGTATCCACCAGGAATCAGCCCTTCACCTGGTTAAAATCAGAAGCATTACCCTAAACGCGAAAGCGTATGGGGTGGCAGCGTACATAGTCCCTGCAGCGGACACAGTAAGAGGCGTGATATCCAATGCTTTTTGGGTTGAAACGGAAGAAGAGCTTCTGCAAGATCTACAAGCGAGAAATCCGGAACCAGGCATTCTACTAGCAAGACGCATGGGCAAGTCTAAATCCATTCTTATAACCTTTGCCCAGGGACCCATCCCCCGTAGAATCATCTACTATGGGGGAGTACACCTGTGCATGCCATATAGGGCGCGACCAGAGGCCTGCACGAACTCTCGCGCCCCAGGACACAGATATGATGTGTGTCCAGAACCGAAAATACCGAGGTGTCCAAGATGCGGCGCAGATCACGGTGAAGACAGAACACTTCAGTGCATGCCCCGGTGCATTCTGTGCGGCGGAGAGCACCTTACAGGAACAGGATGGTGTAAAGCAACAAAGCGACAACAAACAACGAAGCCACCGGTAAACAGGGAAACAACCGGAAGAGGCCAGCTACACCCGGACGATTTTCCAAGATGGAATCCATCAGCCCCCCCGAAGGCCCCCGAGGAGCTCACATGGGCAGAATGAATCATCCGCAAACCAGACCTCCGGGACGAGGAGATGATCCGTCTTCGAGAGGAGGTAAGAAGCTTGCGACAGGCCATCACCCAACCCCACCCATCACCCGTCACCCAAACCATCACCCAACACTCACACCCACCCACTGGTCACCCTTTACCCCTAGACACCCAGAGTTCATCTCCCGCAGAAACCTCAATCTCCACCCCACCTACAAAAAAGAAAAGAAAAGACGTTCCTCCGCCATCAGCGAAAACAACAGAGCAGGAGCAATCAGACAAAACAGCTGAGATGGAGGCTCAGTTTGAAGCCAAACTTGAGGCAAAATTAACAGCGAAACTAGCACACTTCCAACAGCAGATACGCGATGAATTTCAGCAATTCCTAGAAAAGCGCCTGCAAACACTCGAGGCTCGATTCCCAACTCCCGAAGCTCGGATCGACAGCCTCATTGACGAACGCTTCAAAATTTTATAGAACAAGCTAGATACCTTCTGTACCCAGCTCAGGACATAGATGGGCCTAATGGTGGCGGAGGCAACCAACCAATGCAGGCGCTGCCCCTACCCCATACCACTCAACCCCCCTCCACTTCCCAAACTTCTGGGCAGCAAAATGGCAGGTGATTCATCTAATTCTAAGACTCCCCCCCTTTTGAAACTCTGGCACTGGAACTGTCGCAGCATACGCCGTAAGCGAGAAGCGTTAATCCAACTCATACTAAATGAGGCACACCCACCAGACCTAATTCTGCTACAGGACCCTAAAACAAGCATATCGCTCCCAGGATATACTGCTTATCACTCACCAAATGATACTACTCCGGTTGTGTCCACCTTTAATCAAGCGGTTCATAAGGCATACGCAACTTTCATTCTCCCACATAGTACAACACGTAGTCCTTGAAGTTATCCCACTCGACATTCAACAGGATTGCTTACTCATCGCCAATATATATAATTCGCCGAGTATGGCAGCAACGCGCTGCGCTCACCTACTAGCGCAAATTACTGCAGCGGCAAATAAAACACCAATAAAAGTGGCCGGAGACTTTAATTGCGCCCACATCGATTGGGGATACCAGAAAACTTCTGGCAGAGGGGAGGTTCCCATGACACAAGCTCAACAATCCCAGCTCACGGTGTACAATGATTTCAACTACCCCACCAGACAAGGTACAACAGGAATGATGGACACAAGCCCAGATCTCACGATGGGCAGACGCATTCACAACCTGGAATGGAATAGAACCACACATACTTTAGGCAGTGACCATTATAGTATCGAAGTTCAAGTCTCAGGTCCCCAAGTGTCTCGAAAAAGAATAGAGCATAAATTAATAAACTGGGATAAATTTAGAAAACGGCGGGAAACAAACCAACAAACAGGGCCGGTGGATGCGCTAACCTGGACAGCACAAGCCCTCGAGGACCAAGCGGCGTGCACCAAGGAATATAGCCCAGAACAGCAAGTCCCAGTTATGGACTCAATCTTGGCGCATATGATAGAAGCGCATGAAAGTCTCATGAAAAGATATCCTACGCAAAAACGCAACAAGAAGCTCCAAAGCAGGATCTGAGCTGGCACAGCAAATTCAGGATTACAGCCAACAACTTTGTAGACAGAATTGGCAGCAGATATGTGAGGGTCTCAGAGGCAATCTCAGTACCGCTCGAGCGTGGCATCTTTTAAAACATCTAATTGATCCCATGAAAAGTAAACACACTAGAAATCTCGTCGCTCGACTAGCACACAACCATAAATACGACACGCAGGCGCTACTACAGAAACTTAAGAGCCTACACACCTCGCCGGGCACTTACACTCCACTGCCGGATTTCGCCGGCCCACCAAATAATGAACAAGACAAGTATATAACTATACAAGAAGTACGAGCAGCACTTCATAGACTCAGCAACACCACGCGAGGCGAAGATCGCATAACAAATGCCGCTCTTAGAAACCTAGACGACAATTCCCTGCAAGAACTTACCGGTATCTTCAACAAGCATTGCCAGAGCGGCACTTCCAGAGGAGTGGACACATGGAAGGGTTATACTAATACCAAAACCTAACAAACCAGTTACCCCAGAAAATATGCGCCCTATCTCTCTTACCTCCAGCCTAGGCAAACTCTTTGACCAAGTCATCCTAGCTTGATTACACGACCACATGGAATGACACTGGTCAATACCCACACTCAATGATTGGTTTCCGATCGGTCCTATCCACGCAAGATGCCATGCTGCAACTCACAACAGCTATTCTGGACCCCCTCATACCTGCGCACACTAAAGCGGTACTGGCGATTGACCTCAAGAAGGCTTTCGACAACGTCACGCACGAGGCCATCCTAAAGGCCATGATAGACCTAGGAGTTGGCCAACGAACATACAACTACATAAAGGCTTTCATGCAAAACCGAACGGCCAGCATGTGCGTAGACAACCATCGTACACGCCACTACACACTAGTGAACGTAGGCACACCGCAAGGCTGAGTGCTGTCCCCATTCCTTTTTAACGCAGCACTTATTCCGCTCGCGCGGAAGCTACAGCAAATTCCCAATCTTGACCATACCCTGTACGCGGATTATGTCACCCTGTGGACTACATATGGATCGGATACCCAAATTGAAGAAACACTGCAAACAGCCGCAATGGTAATACAGGAAGAGGTCACCGAGGTAGGCCTCACCTGCTCACCGGTAAAGTCTGAACTTTTGCTGATCCCGCCAAAGGGTAGAACGTATCATACTCCTATTAGAATCTACGTACAGGATAGGGTGGTCCCACAGGTCCACACCATTCGAATCCTTGGCTTCTACCTGCAACAAGATGGGAGAAATACCGAAACCATCAAACGCCTAAAGAGCACGATAGCAGCTACCACGCAGCTAATACGCAGAGTAACAAATAAAGCTCACGGCCTGCGGGAAGAAGATACTCTGCGAGTAGTACAAGCGTATACCATGAGTAGAGTACTGTACTCTACCCTCTACCTCAACCTCAATATAACCAAAACCCAAACAATAAATTCTATAATCAGACTAGCTACCAAGGCTGCGCTCCGCCTGCCCAAAAGCACCAGTAACGAACGACTGGCGGAGTTAGGCGTGCATAACACCATACAAGAACTAACCGAAGCACACCTACAGGCACAATATCTCCGAGTAGCCAGTACCTCTACCGGGAGGCGTATACTTTCCAAACTCGAAATTCGCATCCCTGCAAATCACGACTCCCTAAAAGCCCTGCCTACGGAAATTCGTCAAACGCTATGTATTCGACCGCTCCCTCGTAACAAGCACCCCAACCAATACCGCGAGCGACGGAAAGCCAGAGCAGCAGCCCTTCATAAACGGTACGGCGATGAACAGAACGCAATATGGGTAGATGCTGCATGCGATCAGCACGGAGCCACAGCGGTTGCTTACACACTGAACACACCTCCATTAATAAAGGAACTACCCCAGGGAACGGACCCAGAGGAAGCCGAAGAGATCGCTATAGCGCTAGCGCTCGGCAGCTCCAGTGCTACCTACATCCTGAGTGACTCTAAAACTGCACTGCTAAATTATGCTAAAGGCAGAGTTCACCCTGCCACCTTCCAGATACTGACTGTTGTGTCTGGCGGTCCTTCGGGACACAGGAGGCCGGTGCCGAGACGCGCCAACCTGGCGCCCTTTCTCGCGGCCGAGAATTGTCACCTGGGACTGAGGGATTAGCAGTTGGTCTCCGGGCTACCTCATGCGTGGCTAAGCGGCAGCGTCGCCCCTTGGTGCGGTCCCGTGAATTACCAGCGCCGCCCGAACCACGACGACGCTACGCCGACTGCTGCCTTTCGAGACAGCCACCACCCTACCTGGTTCCGCGAACTGACCGCTATGGAGAGGCGAATCTTGAAAGGGGCCCGTGTCTGGCAATCCCGGGGGAACGACATCAACGTTCGGTTCCCAAGGTGTCAACCGCTGCCTGTGTTCGGGGGCGACCTAACAAGATTGGAGGCGGAGCCCGGCGGGAAACGACGACACATCACGTGCGGGATATGGCCACCTGATCAAAGACTGTCATTGGCTAAAGGAACTAAAGTGTATTCCCTCGTCGAGTGAAAGAGGGAAACGGAAGGGTTAAAACAGGGGGCTTGAGTGTTGTGAAGAGAGCGAGAGGCTTGACCATGTAGAGCACGCTTGACGATGTAGAGCACGCTTGACCATGGAGAACGCTCGGAGATGTAAACGCTACCACATGCAAAGATGTTAGCACGTAGACGGCTCCAATATCATGGAGCACCTCTTGTAATATACCATGTACAGTGTATATAAAACAGTTTTCTAATCTCCCTGGATATCTCCTCCTCTTGGCACCTGGCACGGCACCACACATGCAGCCTTCGTGGACCCTCGGACCATCACCATTCGCAACAGTGGCTGGCAGCTTATGGGATCGGCCTGCGTTGGCTACATCGGTGTGGTGAGTGCTACGTGTTTGCTTCTCTTTTCGCCAGACTCATTAGCGCAGGTGACTAAGTCGTTAATGGTGTTTGATGTTGTTAGTGATTTTGTCTCACAGACCAAGAATACAGTGTCTCGTGGGCTGAATTACTAGTGGGGAAGAAACACAGGGTGCACTGTAAATACGGATAAGTTTGAAATCCAGGAACTCTTCAAAGGTTGTGAGCCGATGGGCATTTTGGTTGTCCCTGCGGTAGGCAAAAGTCAACAATTGGAGCTTTTACGGAATGAGGAAGTGAGTGGGGAGAAGGCCGGAGAGGCCAGGAAAATTGTTTCGTAAGCGAAGAGAGGAAATTCTGCAATCTCCCAAAGTGGCAGCGATAAGGACGGGCTTAGTGCTGGAGTTTGCGCTTCATGTCGCCAGAACTCTCTGGTACAAGTAGGTAGTTGCTAGGAGAGTAACTGTGTGTTTTCTGGCGGGCACCATTTTGGAAAATTCACCTTCTTTAAATAGCGAATTTTCGGAAGGGTGAATTTTGAAGGCAAACAAGATCGCTATGGAGAAATTCAGAGTGCAGGACCTCCTTCTCATTTGCGAGGAGTTAGGCATTTCGGTCGACTCCGCAAAAACGAAAGAAGCTGTTCTCGACGTCATGAAGGTAGAAGAGGTGACGGTCGAGGAAGCTGATGAGGCTTGGGAGACAATAGAGGAAAGAAAGCAAAAGGCAGAGGAGTGCAGGAGGCGCGAGCTTGAAGCTGTAGAGAAGCGCGAGAGGCGCGAGCGTGAAGAAGCAGAAAGGCGCAGGCACGATGCCGAAATTCGCGAGAGGCGCGAGCAGGAGGCAGCGCAACGGCACGCTCTTAGGATGAAAGAGCTTGAACGGGAAGATCAAATGCTCAGATGGCGGACAGCGCGACGCCAGCTCCACACTTTCGAGACAGACGAGGGTATTGTTAATTTCCTCGCCGGTTTTGAGCGAGTGTGTGAGAAAGAGGGTGTCAGCCGGGACTTGTGGGCCGAGCGATTAGGAGCACTTCTCCCGTTTAGTGTCGGCGCGTGTTTTATGCATTGTTTGTCCGAGGAGAAAGCGCGCGACTACGACAGGGCTAAGAGGGCTTTGTACAGGCGATTTGGTGTAGCATGGCAGGCCGACTTCGAAGGCCCAAAAGACAATGAAAAAACCGAGCCTGTTGAAGGTAGCATTAGCACTGAGAGGACTAGTGTAGAGAGCTTTCGAAAAGGTGTGATGCAAGTGGCACACACACAAAGCGAAGAGAGCGGCGGATTTCCCGCACCAGAAACGGAAGGCCCTTTAGGCCAAGTGTGTACGGCGGCGGCAATTTCGGCCAGCCTGCCAGACAAGGTCACGCATTGCTTCTCGAATAGGTCGGAGCAAATGCTGAGGGAGCCGGGAAAATCCATCTCCAGCAAGGGAGCTTTCAGGGCAAAAGCACGTGAGGAGACTCAGAGACTGATAGGCTTATTCCCTATTGAACAGCGGTCACAGGACCATGGAACGATTCCAGAGGCAGCTGTAAGCAGTGATGAGTTAGACGTGTTAGTAGCCGGAAACGAGGTGAATGCGGTCACCGAAGAGAGCGGTGGTTTTCCCGCCCTAGAACCAGGGGCCGACTTCGAAGGCCAAGATGGCAGTGACAAAGATTGTTCAGACAGCGCTGAGAGGGCTGTGGTGCCCGTCGTTAACGGAAACAGTGAAAAGCGCGAAGAAGCACTTGTGTCGCCGTTTAGCGAGGCTGTTTCGAAAGCAAAGGCCGACTTCGAAGGCCAGCGAGAAGTTTTGCATGCTATCGACGGCAGTAATGGAGCTAGGCCACCTGAAGATAGACTTAATGACGAGCTAACTTGCTCCAATATCAAATCTGGTTATGCTCTATTAGAAAGGCAGTCGCACTGTGAAACCCGAGAGGGTAACGGAATTTGAAGTGCGTGTGCCGAAACTGCAGACTCTACGAAGCACGCCAAACAAAAAAGGCGTAGACGCAAAACGAGAAAGGCGGACGAGGTGGAGGCGCTTGGAATCAAACGTGCGAAGCGCCAAGGCGACAGGGGCAAATTCGCTAGAGTCCAGGCAGAGAGCCTGAAAAAGCGAAGGAGGGTAACTCCCAAGCTTAGGCGTTTGCTGAGATCGGAGATCGGCGTGACGCACGTCGCGAAAAGGAGAGTTTCGCGTAGATTCAGGCGTAGTGACCATCGCCTAACCGCATCGCGTACAGCGCATTGTAAGCAGAGGGACAAAGGGAAGCGTCCTGTAGGCTGTTACAATGGCCGATCACTCGCGGGGGAAAAGAAAAGGGTCTGCGTAGCAGATAATGGGACAGTGCGCGCACGGGTCTGTCAATGTATCGCCCTCCCCGTACTTGGAAGCGGTTGTCCTAAAGTCACAGCTACCGGATGTGTCAGGCGAATTAGTGGCTTTTGCCTTCTTCGCGACGACACCTTGCGAAATCCCCGGAATGCGCGACCCCCTCGAGTGCGTTTGAAAGAAAGGGGTGCGTTTGCGGCCCGAAAATAGAGAAAACAGGAAGACGGGTAGGATTTTTCTTCTTTTGTATTCTGTCTGCCCGAGATTAGTTGAGTTTTGATAGTTTGGCAGGCGTAAAGAATGCCGCAGTTTTTTGGTATGTTGTTAACCTTTTCGGCTCAGGTTAGACCCACGATTTAAAGGGGAGTGTGTACGCGGCGACAGATAAAGAATTGAATTGCAAACCAGGTGTCAGCCATAACCTTAGTGCCAAGGTTGCAATAGTTTAGAAGGTCATGCGCAGGTTGCGCAAGTTGATGACCTGCGCTTTTGCGCGAGTTAATGACGCGCCGTGTTTTGTTTGGGATTTTCTTTGAGGGCACGTTTTGTAGTTTGCGTTCATTGTCTTTCCATTTCTTTGGGGATATGTTGTGAGCGACTTTTATGTCTTGGGAACCGTTGGTTAAGATAGGGCCATCTGCTCAGATCGAGCTTAGCATTAAAGCAGCACAATTTCGAAGTGCGATAGGGCAAATGCAGAATAAGTCAGGCCTTGTGAGCCAATTTGGGCACGTGGTAGATGGTTTTCCTATTTGTTGATTCGGCATTTTCAGCATTATGTAATGATTATGTAGCTCTTTTGTGCTAAGTGTTACAGAATGTGAATTAGCGAAGGCCAGTTCTCCCTTCGCCTTCCTGATCTGTGGAAGCTCTAATTCATAATTACTTAGCTTCGTTACATAAACCCAGTCCGTGTCTATTTGCGAAGACACATCATCGGAAGTTTTGGTACTTGTCCGTATCAACGAGCACCTTGTGTTTCGGGGTTTTCTTTAGATAGGGGGCTGTCAGATTTTTGGAATTGGTAAAGTCTGGCGATGAGAGTGGCTTGCAGTGGCGCTTGCAGCATTGTGTGTGGCTGACAAAGGTCGCTCCTTGGAGCTTGTCATCTTGCATTTCTGCAGCCCAGTCAGAGCCCACCTATGAAGAGGCCTTTGGCAGGAAGATCATCATTCCTGGAAGCAGCGGCCCCATGGCCTTGAGCGAAGCAGGCATCAAACCGGCCGAGCTGCATGAAACAACTCGACCTCCCGATGCATCATCTGGCGGTGCGGGTGCTGTTGTGTCTGGCGGTCCTTCGGGACACAGGAGGCCGGCGCCGAGACGCGCCAACCTGGCGCCCTTTCTCGCGGCCGAGAATTGTCACCTGGGACTGAGGGATTAGCAGTTGGTCTCCGGGCTACCTCATGCGTGGCTAAGCGGCAGCGTCGCCCCTTGGTGCGGTCCCGTGAATTACCAGCGCCGCCCGAACCACGACGACGCTACGCCGACTGCTGCCTTTCGAGACAGCCACCACCCTACCTGGTTCCGCGAACTGACCGCTATGGAGAGGCGAATCTTGAAAGGGGCCCGTGTCTGGCAATCCCGGGGGAACGACATCAACGTTCGGTTCCCAAGGTGTCAACCGCTGCCTGTGTTCGGGGGCGACCTAACAAGATTGGAGGCGGAGCCCGGCGGGAAACGACGACACATCACGTGCGGGATATGGCCACCTGATCAAAGACTGTCATTGGCTAAAGGAACTAAAGTGTATTCCCTCGTCGAGTGAAAGAGGGAAACGGAAGGGTTAAAACAGGGGGCTTGAGTGTTGTGAAGAGAGCGAGAGGCTTGACCATGTAGAGCACGCTTGACGATGTAGAGCACGCTTGACCATGGAGAACGCTCGGAGATGTAAACGCTACCACATGCAAAGATGTTAGCACGTAGACGGCTCCAATATCATGGAGCACCTCTTGTAATATACCATGTACAGTGTATATAAAACAGTTTTCTAATCTCCCTGGATATCTCCTCCTCTTGGCACCTGGCACGGCACCACACATGCAGCCTTCGTGGACCCTCGGACCATCACCATTCGCAACATGACCCAGAACCCCCCCCCCCTTCTCCCGCAGCGCTGAGCTCATCTGGGTGCCCGCGCACTCGGGAAACCCCGGCAATGAGGCCGCCGATTCTTTAGCCTGAGGGCCGTGAAACTGGGCGCAGGCGGACCTCATGGAGGGTTTCTCGAGGGAGTGTGCGTGTACCTTCGCTGAGCTCATCGCGAATGCTCGCGCCGAGAGGCAAATATACCCACCGCCTCACTCTTCCCTCACTACCAGGTAGCCACACCTGTGGCGCCGTCTGCAAACGCGCCCCCTACCTACCCCATCTCTCCTCTCCCACTACCGACCCATCCCACCTTCCTGCCCTCTATGCAATGTCCCGAAAGCAAACCTCACCCACATACTCCTGGCCTGTCCGGCTTCTCCTCCCCCGGCGGGCCGACACCACTCCAAACCTTGGAGGACTGGGAGACCTCACTACGCTCCACGGACCCGTCAAGGCAGAAGACCGCCGCCATCCGGGCTGCTAGCGTCATGGACATGTTAAACATGAACGTTTGAGTGCGGTGGGGTCACGCGGGGACCCAGGGGACCTGGGAGGTCCCAAATGCCCTGTCAGAATAAAGTTTTTTCCTCCTCCTCCTCCTCCTCCTCTATCTCGTCGAAAAACTCCGAGCCGCCCCCAGAGGCACCGGAAATAGTGACTAACGCTGCGCGCGTTCGGTGCGAACGCGGGCAAGACGCCGACGGCGTCGACAACCGTTCTTCGCCTTGCTGGTGCTTCTGCATGCATGTCCAAGTTAATACAGCTGATAAAACGACTTTCCTTACTCCGTATAGCACTCTACTAATTTGCTATCGCAATTGAGAAGCGCCTTCCGGGTGAAACTGCGACATTTTTTCCCTCGAAATTTCGCTAATGGTGTGTACCACTGGTAGGTGAGATGATGAAGTTTGGAAAATTGCAGGCGCAAGTTGGAATCAGCTAGCGCAAGACAGGGGTAATTGGAGATCGCAGGGAGAGGTCTTCGTCCTGCAGTGGACATAAATGTCATGTGGTGCACTTTAGTGAACCACTTTCACGCCAACTTTTGTCAATGTGTATGCACTACTCTTGAGCGAACCTCTTTTACGCCAACCTGGGTCACTGGATGTGTGCCGCTGTTCAACGAACTTTTTTCACGTCAACTTCGGACACGCGCCACGCGTAGACTTCGCGACGGCGGCGCTAGATCACACAGCGTGTCCAGAGGGACGCGTTAGACAGGAGCCCGGCTGTAGTACACGCATCATACATGACGTCTTTCGGCGGTGGCAATATGGTGTGTCGCTGCTTCACTGGTTGTCCTTCCTGACAGAGTGTAAGTGCACTAAGTTTTTTTGCTACATTTGGCGACGTTTTGGAGACTGCACTTACGAGTGACAGTTGTCACCAATTCTATCTAGCAAGAGGCCCCCAAGTCTTGGGCATTTTGGCTTGGTGCTTAGCTCCCTGTGAAAGCTGAACGACACCACGCCATCCGAAGCCAGGATAAGCGCTGAATGCATGTCGGTCTTTCTTTTCATTATTGACACTGAAGCTGTAACGTTCTTTCTTCGTCTACGCTTCGCACCCCTAACCACGTCCAAACGCTCGACGCGTTGCCCGCGTGATACACAAACGCTCACTACGAATTTAATGCCACATGCCGCGCGCGCGTCCGTCAGTCTCCATTCCAACGCTGCGCTCGTGACGTCTTCACTAAGGCCCCTCAATGTAAAAGTATAGCGTCACGCTTTGAAGAATGACGCCTACTCCTCGCACGCCTTTTTTGAGGCCGTCGCCGTGTCGGTATTGGCCTAACGGCATCACGTGGGCCGTCGCGCCGCCGGGCACTGGCTGCGTTTGTTTACGATCACGCTCCATCGCCATTTTCTCCTGAGAAGCGTCTACCGACTGGCGAGGAGCACATGTTGGCACCGTCGCTCTTCCGTGTTTCCGTTTGCGAACGCTTTAAGCTAAGTTTTGCGGTAAATGCGACGTCGTTTCACGGCATTTTCCATCACCCTGACCTGCTGCGCCTTCGCATGCCAAACTAGTTTCAGCAAAGGCAAGAAGCTTAATCGTTTTGTTCGCCAGCAGGCTTAAATTCGCGTGCACGCGAAGCTGTGTGTGAAAACGTGGTTACGAAACTTTTGCGATTCATCTCAATCTTTTTTACATCTGAGGCTCACGCATGAAAACTGAGCTTTGGAAAGCAACTCTGCGTTTTGTGGTAACTTAATAGCTTTCTTTAGAGCAAATAGCTCTGTTTGCCTCTTTGTTCGTGTTCGTCGTAGGCGGCCGCCCCGTGAATTTTCCATACAAAGTCACCGATGAAAAGCGTGCGTGCTCTCCCGAAACCGAGTCGCGGGGTGCGTTCGTCCCCGAACAACAGCATCATATGTCTTTGAGACGGACTACGTGCTAATTCGCGTGAGCTTTAAAGTGTGTGAAGGTTACAATGCGGGAGTGGAGCATTCGCAAAGAAAACATGAGGTCGCCCGCTCGTTCACTGACTGGTTTATTCGGCGTTCATTTAGTCGTTTGCTCATTCGCTTAGTCGTTCGCTTGCTTGTTCGTTCAACTATTAGTTCATATGACCACTATGTCTCTGAGAAGCACTTGCTGTAGGACACTAAGGCTGGTGCATCCGTGCCCTCCGCCAGCCTTTCAGCGTCATAGCTTATACGCGCTGCGAATTTAAGTGGCAAGGACGGAGCGGAATATTTAGGTTACTGAGGGTTTCCTGGAGGCCAGGATGTTGGCATTCTATCGTAAACTTGTTATTTACAACCATTCGCAACATGATCTTGCGACACGCCCTTGACAAATGTAGTGCACGCGATACATTCAGAATCGTCATGGTACGGAGTAAGCGTTCGTTTAAATACTTATAAAAATTGTTATCAAAACAGGAAAAAGGATCTGCCGTCACTGAATTTGTATATGTTGTCACGTAGTAGTTGCGGGAAGAAAACAATCAGAAAACTGCGAATGACGAAACGGAGTTTTTATTGGTCGAACCTGTGCCCACAAAAGCACGTTGCACTCGAAGCACAAAGATAGCGCCGAACACAGTCGGCTATCGTCAAAATCTGATCAGTGGCGAAACGCGTCGCCGTTTCTACAGGAGCCACCCAAGGTACCAGAGTAATCCCTGGTGCCCGCCTGTCTTCCGGAAAGTACTAGACAGTTCGCGTCGCTCACACTCTGATTACATTAGCGTCGGTGACAACAGACTACGGACAGAAGCTCGCGCGTCCTGCGCCGAGCGATAACGTTTTAACGTTTGTTAGCCGGTGAAAGATAAACAAGTGCACGTGCCAATATATATATATATATATATAACCCGCCGTATAGAAATATGCTATGCACGAGGTTTCTTGGAGCTAGAACGCCAACGCGAACGCTTAATGCACACCGCATTGCCGTACGTGCATTCACTCTCGAAAAGACGTCTGCTACGCTCAAGCGGTGTAGGCGGCGCCACGGTCAAGGAAGGAGCGCGAAAGAGAGGAGAAACGAGGATGAGTGAAGGCGGAGGAGGAGAGTGTCGTACTTTATGAAGTTTTAGTCTTCACTCATGCCACGCCATCGGCCTCGCGCCTCCTCGCTTAGGCTGAGCATGACATGAGCCCTTGCTCCAACCAATCCTGGTGCTCCTCCTTATCCAGACTGGCCGTAAAGTCAATATATCTGAGCGCTCCTGTACGCATGGCTGTTCTCAATCACCGTATACTCCATAACTAGGGTAGTGCGAATAGCTCGTTTTGAGACCGAATCGAATACCAATCAAATAGTGCCAGAAACAAATCGACTGCGAATCCAGTAGTTTCAGAAACAAATCGAATCGAATCGAATACTCAATACTTTACAGTGAAGCTGTTAATGCGACTAGAAGCGCTCAAAAAACGTTTTATTGTTACGTTTAATATACAGGCGACTTCTAAAAGAAGCCGTTAAAATCCGAGTCTTCAAAAGGGCAGTGCAAAACCTAAAAAAGACCAAGGCGCTAGCTTGTGAACTAGATCGTCCTCGTCTTCTTCTGGGAGCAAGTGGCACAAGCGCGAGGCATTACTCCTCCTCCCAGAAGAGCGTCGACTCGATTCCAAACAAAACATTGGCGGGCAGAAAGACTTGTCCCAAGACAAACGTAATAGTCAGGAAACCATGACTATTGTGGTGTGCGATATGGTTTTAATCGCACGATATGTACAATCTCGGGCCGCGGTTGTCGACGTCGTGCTGGCTGGGTGCTGTCCGGAAGAACTTTATAATTGAGGTCGCTCACTCGCCGAAGCACTTTGTAAGGGCCGAAGTACCGACTAAGAAGTTCTTCCGAAAGGCCTTCACGGCGGGCGGAGGTCCAAACTAACACTTGGTCACCCGGTTGGTACTCAACTTGTCGGTGGCGGAGGTTGTAGTGTCGCGTATCAATACACTGTTGTTTCCTGATGTTCACGCGAGCCAGTTGGCTTGCTTCCTCGGCACGCTGCACGAAACGCTCGGTGTCTTCATCAAGATAGTCAAAATTGTCGCACAGTAACATGGCTTCTAACATCGTCTGAACTTCACGACCGTAAACAAGAGAAAATGGCGTGAAGCGTGTGGTCTCTTCGTAGTGGTGTTGCAGGCACGTACGGTAGTACCTCGTCCCACGTCTTATGCTGCACGTATATGTACATCGACAGCATGACGGTCAACGTTTCGTTAAGTCTTTCGGTCAAGCCATTTGCTTTAGGATGGTTTGCTTCATTTGCTTCGGTGCGTGGTGTAACTCAGTTGAAAAACTTCAAGCATCCTTACCGTAAACGCCGCCCCTCGATCTGTGATGACACAGGATGGCACGACTAAAAGATAGGTTTTCTTGTTGACAGCAGCAGTTTTCTTGTATAAGACGCCCTGTCGTAAACAAAACGACGGCAATCCGCGAGCAATGTGCGGGGGCAGATAATCATTGCGGCCTTCTAGATGTTCAATTATAGGTCGCAATTCACACTCTGCTCGCTGCCGTGTAGATACGTCTGCCACGCTTATGGCGCCGAGAAAAGCGCTGTCGTCTTCGATTTGTTGATCGGCAGGTTCAACAGGCGCGCGACGATGTGTCGGCATCGTCATGTGTGCGGCCTGACTTGTACACGATGGTCATGTCTTATTCCTGCAGGCGCAGGCTCCACCTGTGCCAGCCGACCAGAAGGGTCTCTTAGGTTTGCCAGCCTGCATAAGGAGTGATGATTCGCAACGACATTGAATGGGCGGCCATTGAGGTAAGGTCGAAACTTTGCAAGTGCCCATTCGATGGCAAGACACTCCTTCTCCGTGGTATAGTGTAATAGGACTCAGGCCGTGATAGGCTTCGACTGGCGTAAGCTATGACCCTATAGCAGTTTGTCCTGCCGTTGTACCAGCACCGCACCTACTGGCTTTGGTATGAATTTCCGTTTCGGCTTCCTCGTCGAAATGCCCAAGAACAGGGGGCGATGCCAGGCAGTGTCGAAGCTCGGTGAAAGCTGCTTCTTCTTAAGAGCTCCAGGTGAACGGCGTATCATCTCTTGTGAGACGAGTAAGTGGTTAGACAATTTTACAAAAATTGCGTATGAAGCGCCGGCAGTACGGGCACAGTCGCAGGAAGCGTACATCGCTTTTCTTGTCCGTGGGAATTGGAAAAGCAGCTACAACGGCAGTTTTCCCCATATTGAATGGACGCCTTCAGCGCTCACGAGATGTCTAAGGAACTTCAGTTTTTGGACGCCTGGCAAAAGCGTCCAAGAACCTGCGACAGAACTCACACCATGATGTTAGGGCGTCTTCGCGGTTCTGGAACCACGTGCGAGCACCATCCAAAAGACTGAAATAAACGTTTTGGAGCTTCGCTTTGTCGTCCCATTGATTTAACTCCGCGACGCATTCGAAGTCCGGCAGCCAGTCATCCACGTCTTCAAGAAGGTTGCAATGGAAGGGACTTGGCACGCGCGATTTTTGCAGCGTGTAAGGAGGAGGTACCGGAGCAGCTGTCGCAGGGTTAGTCGTGGTAGTATCGGTTGTAGCATCTATATCTGCCGACGTTGTCGTTTCCCTCGCAAGTAAAGGCTCAAACTCAGGGGCCAATGCCTGGATTCCCCGGCTGGCGCGGTGTACTGGCGTGAGCTCCATTATCGGTCTAACGTTCCTACTGGTGGGAGGGGTCTGTTGTATTGGTCGAAAATACCCTGCAACTCCACCAAAAAAATGTCACGTTTAACAGGCATGCAACTTCTAAAAGTGGCCGTGAAAGTCCGAATTGTAAAAGGGGCAGTGCAGCAGCGATAAAAGACCAAGGCGCTAGCTCGTGAACTAGACCGTCCTCGTCTTTTTGCACGAGCAAGTGGCACAAGCGTGTGGCAATATGACACTGTTCATTGTTTTTGGAAAAAAAAAACTAGATCATGATTTTGGGGCTTTAAGTGCCAGAACCACGATTTCATTATGAGGCATGCTGTAGTGGGAGACTCCGGATTACCAGAGAAGCTTTCAGGAAATAAAAAAAATGTTAAGGAGATGTACACAAAAATTCCAGAATAAAAAAAAGACGGCAGATCCCACGCCCTGTGGGAATTATCAGTTTGCGGGGAGCCTACCAAGTTAACGAAACGATCATGAGAGCACCAAGACCTAGGCGGCTCTTTCATGACCTACATGACACGCATGTCATCACATTATTGTCATTAGTCCTCAGGAGTCCCTTTAGTTACACCTAAAAGACCCTAAGGCGAAAGTTTTATTCAAGCTTTCCGCGCAAGAATTAAAGAAATAATTCGCGCGTTTTAGCAGCAGGCTTACAGTCTATTAGGCTCTTTGCAAATTTGTTAAAATATATATAGAAATTACTAAGTGCATTTTCCTGCATTGCCTATTTGCCGAATTATTGGCGGCACCCGTCACCGTAGAAATGAAGATGCACATGCTGGATAGATAGCATCTATCATGCACGCAAGACCGTCTATCTAACATGCAGTAGTAAACGTCTTCCTTTAATTCCCTACAATACTTGGCCAATCACCAATATCGGGCATGAGCCACAAAATAGGAACAAAAAAAAAACGCCACCCAAGCCCTCCGTTCAGATGGTTAACCAGCGAAAGAAAAAAAAAAAAAAAACGTGCGGCCCCCGTGTTTAGCAGTTGGTTAATCCCGACGCTGTATTGTATTTCTCAATTATTGGTTACATGTTTGTGTTTCTAGTGGAACGCAAGCGCGAATGGCGGGCGGATGCTGTTAACGACGACGCCGAGCTAATTCGAGATATCGAACGGATGCGACAACCGCGAGTCGAGAAAGCGCATTATGGGCAGAGCAGCATCAACGTGGCAATGGCGGGAATGCGTTCGCTAACGACGTCACTAACGGCACTACCAATGGCGCGCTTGGGTGCGACATAGAGAACGATGTAACTGACGGCGCAGCCAATGGAGACGTTGAATGAAACATAGGACGAACGGTTTTTCGTTTTGCCTACCCATAAACAACTTTCGCTGTAAAACGAACATGCTGGGGCTTGTCTTTTGCGCACTGCTCATCCCGTGAGCCACGCCTAAACTTTGCCCGTCAGAGTACAGGCAAATTGAGCAGGTACATGCTATTTGCAAAAAAAAAAATCCTTGTTTCGCCCCAATGGCGCAGCATCGACTGAGATAGCAAATTAGTGGGCAGCTATACAATGTAAGGATAGAAGTTTTATTGGCCGTATAAATCTGTAAATATAAGCATACTACCTAAATTAACAAGTAAGGTGTCACGCGCGCATGAGCAAGCATGAACGCATCTCACTCGATGACCGCGGGAACTCGTTGCCAAAACGGTGGAGTCAGTGCGGCAGCAGCATCGAGCAAATTGAGCTTTGTGCCGGGGCTCGCACCAACGGGATCGTAGCCGCGAAAACACAGGGAGGGCGGACTCTGCTCCCACCGCTGATGGCTTCCAAGATACAGCAGCAAAGGTGGGCGCTCACAGCGCAGAACCCCCCCCCCCCCTCCTCTCCACCATTACCCAAACCCCGGAGCCTTCTAGCCCGGCGGGAGCCCGTGGCCGCAGTAAACGCGGCCCCACGCCTCCCTGCTCTCCCTCGAGAGCGTTGTGCGTGACTGGAACACTGCGCGCTTCCTTACCGCTTCCCATCCTTGCGTGCGTGAGCCGCGCTTGTGGCTTACCATCGCATGCTTTCACTCCCACATAACACGTACGGCGCGCGGCGACGTTTCTATCGCCCGTGACCAGAAACGGAATTTCACGGCCATGATGACGGTGACGGCAGAAATGCGCCAGGCGTGTCCTTATAATTGCCATCCCAATAATAACTGCACCGCCACTAGTTGGACAGACTGCTTGCAGCAAAACTAACTGCTGCTTATATAGCTGCAAACAAGCTGCTACCTTATATTGCTGCCTTCTTTTTCCCGCTTTTTAGAGACTGTTGTCGACCTCACAACTCACAAGACCGTGTTGGGGGCAACAGCAATGTCAGCTGGGCTGAACTATTTGATAAATTCGAACAACCTTACAATACATGCTTAAACGGTATGCTATGACAGGTTTAGGTAAATCTAACGAGAAATGAAACGAAATGTAACAAATGTTGCAAACTTAAAAAAACAACGGCTCAATGAACATACTCACAAAACGTGTAAACTTCTTGCACCACATGTTAAAAAATAAAGTTGCTTATTTACGATAAATGATGTAAATTTGGTCCGAAGATCTTGTTACAAATTTGTTCAGCTCTCAAACAAAGCACGGGGCAAGACCAACCTGCCAAAAGAACCGCCAACCTTACGATAGTGCGGCACTTGTTAAACATCAATAGCTACTTATTCTCCACGCGCAACACATATGTCCGATGTACGTTCTTGCCCTTGCGTTAGTACAACGAAGTCACTCGAGCAATGTCTGACAGACACGACGCCTACGTACGGATGCTCACAGAATTTTCATTGCGACATCCGTTTTAAGTTTTTCCGAAATCCTCAGCAGCTTCGCCGCTTATATCATCACAGGTTCTGCTACAAGGCATTGGCTATAGTAAACTTCGTGCGTCACTCCCTATATTTAAGGCAATTCCAGATCCGCAATATTGTCACATCAAGCTACCAGCATTGTCTACATAACAGGTACAAGAAAACTACATTGTATTTATGCACAACACCAGCTTCAGAGCTTACATAGAACAAATTTTATAGTAGACTACCTTTAAGACGAACCGGGACCGTGAGAATCCGTGAGACCGTGAGACCGTAAGGAAGCGTGAGAATGTGTCTTATGAGAAGTTTGTATTAATGGAAGAGAACCAGGAAAGTCTCAATATTGTCATGGGGATAGCTACCGCCGCTTCCTGCCTTTTGAGCTATACAACGTCGATGCCACCCCTACGCCGCACAGCCGTTCCCCGTCACCCCGAGGGCACCAGTCCCGTTCGCCGCCAGCGCGTCGTCCGTCGTCTCCTTCGCCTCTACGACGACGTCCGACATCGCCGCTCAACCTCCGACAGCAAAACGAAGTGATGCAGCTCTTAGAGGTGACATGCATCTTCGACTTCCACCTCTAATCCTCTCCTCGTATTGCCGACACGGCGAAACTTGATCGACGTTGACGGCTTAACTGTTCTCGTACTCATCGATACTGGGGCACAAATCTTCGTGATGAGTAATCTACTTCGTCGCCGCCTCAAGAAAGTACTTAGCCCTCACCTGCACCAAATTGTAATGGAAATTCACAAGTACACGGTAGAGAAGGAATTGTGTATGACAATATTTACAGGCTGTTGCTACCACAGAATGGCTGGTAGCAACGCACGCAGCATGTCCCGTCTTCTCTCTCCGCGTAGTAAAGCGGTCCTTTAACGGCTGGCTCATACGCAATGCCTTGTAACAGTACTATTCCTGGTGCATTAAAACATGCATCACAAAAAAAATAATGAAGCAGCATAAAAAGCAAAAAAATTATCTAAAAATTAGAGAGGTTTTGACCCGCGCCCGACCGGCACCACGCTAACCCTTACCGGAGTAGTCCGCACGCTGGACGTCACCAGCCACCCGAGGGGTCAGAATGATGCAAGTCCAAGTGAACGGGGAGGATATCTCCCCCGAAGAGTTTCTTGAGGGCAACGGTTGGTGCACCATCAGATACAAGACCCAATCTAACCGCGAGACCGCGCAGAGCAACACCCAGAACGGAGCCCACTCCCACACCGGCGAGGGAGCGAACGGCAACCGACAGCGTTCACGTCAACAACAGCGTAACGTCAAGCAGCAAGTCATCAGCAACAGCAAAATGCCACTGCTCCCACGAAGTGACTTCAATATCGTGATACGACCAAGAGGAGGCCTCGACGTTGTCACCACCGGAACCGTGCGCCTCGCATCGGCCATTTACCGGGCGGCCAACGTGCTGGCGCAAGAAGCAGGGGAGGACACCGTGTGTTCCAACAACCGCCAAAACATCATTGTTGTGAGTACAACCCACGCTACTCAA
>NC_051156.1:91842024-91868741 GCF_013339745.2 Dermacentor silvarum | reverse complement strand
TTTGCTGGGGGACTGCTACTGGTCGCTTCACAGTGACATCAATGAGTAAAAAAACAAAAAAAAACTGCATAATGGTTTAAGACCGAGACGAGAGGCAACCTTGAAACACAGAAACAGTGAAATATAAAAAAAATATTTAACTGCACACGTACATACGTCGGCATCAGATCAGCACAGAAGGCATACTTAAAACATGGAAAGGAATATACAAATTAAGGATATCATGTGCAGGCATACCTACATACATATGTTCCATGATACATTTCTCATTACAAAAAAATTGCAAAATCAAAATTAAAGGCAGATACAAGACCGACCAAGTGCAGTAAGGAATGTTTATGAAGCAAAATGCAGGATTAAAACGCATGCACACCTGAACCAAAATCTTGTAAGCATACAGGGGATCTCAGTGTGTCTATTTCTTACGAGAGGTTGACACCGGCACAAGTTTTGCTTGCATGCCCATTCGAACTACCGGCTGGAAACTGCCGAAGGTGGATGCGCAGCCTGAGTCTTGCGTACCTCTCTGTGAGCATTCTGTATATACCCTCCATGTGCACCGTGCATACACACAGGCTGCTGTGGTGTACCTTGCTTAGGTAGGCTGTAAGTGAATGAAGCGGTGACTTCATCGTGATTATTTTATCCACTGCTATCCATCCACTGCTATCCATTATCCATCCACTGCTAGGGTAGATAAAGTTGCCTCTGTCCGAAACATACTCTTTCAGTGCTGTCAGTGTCCCCGCAGGGGCGTCTGCGTAAGCAGGCGTTTGGTGTGTTGCGACACCACGTACCCGAGCACATGAGGGTCGGACCCTCCCGCGTCTAACCGTGCGCGGCTTAGCCGTGTCCGGGGAAAAGGGGATCCTGGGAGTTGAGCCGAAGCCGGGTGTTTGGACCTTTATGGCCCCTCGGCAGAGGCAACACACTCCTTTGGCCTCTGCTTCACGTAGACGGCACCCCCGGACTGACCCACCCGGGGGAAATCGGTGGTCGCCTTTTCCTATCCCCCTCTCTGCCCTTTTTCTTTCCTATCTCCTTTCTTTACTGTCCTGTCTCCTATTCTCTTCGGTTACTTCCACGTTTTCATAGGCGGCTCGGGTTAACCTTGTGTATGTGCCCTCTCTTGGGTATCTTATATTGGGTTATAGCAGCAATGCACGGCTGGCGTCTGCAGCCTTACACCTTAAGTGCTGCAGCGTCCCCTAGTTGGGCTCCGTGGTGGGTGGCCGCCATTGCCGCCGAAATAAACCGAACTAATATGGGAACACCTGCATTTCCCCGTCTACTTGATCGTCACCCTCACAAGAGGGGGCGCACCGATGAAATATTAAACCTATTCAGACCGAAAGAAATTTTTCCCCGATACCAAGTTGTGCACAGTGAGAAAACTGAAAAACCGGCTCGAACCGTATCCCCTTTTCTTGTTGCGAAAGGCTTGACTGACGCCCTTGGCCCAGGTTACAAGGTCACCAAAATGGCGAGCGGGGACCTCCTGCTTGAGATCCGTGACAAAGAGCAGCACAATAAATTGAACAACCTTGTGGCATTTGGAGACATACCTGTTACCGTCTCACCTCATCGGTCTATGAACACAGCACGTGGAGTAGTGTCTGATGCAGATCTAATCGACTTGTCCGAAACCGAACTATTGGAAGGCTGGAAAGAACAAAACGTAACAAACGTACAGCGCATCATTATCAGAAGAGAAAATAAGGAAATTCCCACTAAACACCTGATCCTGACTTTTGCCACTTGCGATCTGCCAGAAACCATAGAAACCGGATACACAAAGTTAGCTGTCAGGCCATACATCCCCAATCCCAGAAGATGCTTCCAATGTCAAAGATTTGGCCACGGCTCGCAGAGCTGCCGTGGTAGACTAACATGTGCGAAATGTGGAACGCAAGGGCATTCCTCAGACAACTGTGAAGCGGCACCTCACTGTGTAAACTGTGATGGTGAGCATCCAGCTTACTCCCGGTCTTGTCCGAATTGGAAAAAGAAAAAGAAATTATCACTCTCAAAGTTCGTGAGAACATCTCCTTCAAGGAAGCACGTAAAAGGTGCTTGCCATTCCACAGCACAACATATGCCGAGGCGACGCGTCAGGGGGCAACGTCGCACCGGCTTCCGCCACCTGCCCGGCCCGCGCGCAGCGAGCCGCCGGCTGTGGCAGCCGCCCCTATGGTGGGAGCAGCCAAGGCTGCCTTGCCATCACCGAACTTGGCCACACCAGTGGCCCCTGCTAGCTCTGGCAGCAGCCAGGATAGCACGGAGGCTAAGGAGGTACCGTCAACCTCCGCACTGGTGGGGACAAAGGCTTCGTCTTCCGAGGCGAAGCCAAACCGACGCACACATCGCTCGTTAGAGCGAGTGTCCAACGCCTCGCAAGAGGCAATGGACACAACTTCTCAGACGGCACATGGAGTGCCTAGGGAGCGGCGACTCTCCCAAGAACGCTCCAAAAAAGACAAGACACCAGTTACAGCGCCTGTAAAAGGCTCTGTAAAATAGGCTGTACACACCCCTTGAAACACACAGCACCTTTTATTTTCCTCCAACATGAATAAAATAATGCAGTGGAATGTTAGGGGATTAATCCACAACCTAGACGATATCCAAGAACTTCTCAGTAAATTTAATCCAAAGGTGCTGTGTGTTCAAGAAACACATCTAAACTCCAGAAACACCAACTTCCTACGTCAGAATATTGTTTTCCGAAAAGATCGCGAGGATTCTGCCGCATCATCTGGTGGTGTGGCCATCATACTCGACAGAAGTGTAGCCTGTCAGCAACTTCCACTTAATACGGCACTTGAGGCGGTAGCCGTTCGTGCTGTACTTCTGGGTAAACTCGTTACTATTTGCTCGCTCTACATACCCCCACATTATCCTTTACACAAACATGAATTTCAGTCACTAATAGATGAATTACCAGAACCTTACCTAGTTCTTGGCGATTTCAATGCACACAGCAGCTTGTGGGGCGACACGCGTATCGATGCGCGAGGACGCCTAATCGAACAATTTCTTTTCTCCTCTGGTGCGTGTCTCCTGAATAAGAAGGAACCCACCTACTACAATCTCGCAAACAAAACGTTTTCTTCCATTGATCTCAGTGTAGCTTCCCCGTCTATATTTGCTGAACTTAAATGGGAAGTTATAAAAAATCCTTACGGGAGTGACCACTTCCCGATACTGCTGAGATCACCACTACAAAACGAACCTCCACCACAGGCACCCCGCTGGAAGTTGGATATAACAGATTGGGCGAAATTCCAAAGTCTTACAAGTAGTATCTCGTGGTCTGAAATATCTTCGCTGGGAATTGATGCTGCTGTCGAGTATTTTACATGTTTTATCATTGATGCCGCTTCTGAATGTATACCTGAAATAAGTGGTGAGACATGCAAACGCCGTCTCCCATGGTGGAACGAGGATTGTCGGAACGCTCGTAGGAAACAGAACAAAGCGTGGGGGTTGCTACGCGACTCCCCAACTGCGGAGAATCTTGTCAATTTTAAGAAGATAAAATCGCAGGGGAGAAGAACACGTCGACAGGCCAGGAGAGAGAGTTGGGAGAAGTTTTTATCAGGCATCAACTCGTATACAGACGAGGGCAGAGTCTGGAAGAAAGTTAATAAGATAAAAGGGCTACAAACTTATTCACTCCCGTTGGTAAACACACAAGGCGACAGTCTGGAAGACCAAGCTAACTGCCTGGGAGCACATTTTGAACATGTGGCAAGCTCATCCCATTATTCGCCAACATTTAAAAGACACAAGGCTGCCATAGAAAAACAGAAAATAGAAAGAAAATGCACCGGAGACGAGGCATACAACCAGCCATTCTGCATCGCTGAGCTCTATGCGTCGCTTAGTTGTTGCAACAAGTCTGCCCCAGGCACTGATCGCATAGTTTATCAAATGCTAAAACACCTTCCCCATGAAACAAAGAAAACTCTCCTCTGCCTTTACAATGCTATATGGTCCTCCGGCAAGATCCCCGCCGCCTGGAAAGAGGCCATTGTCGTCCCTATACTGAAGCAGGGCAAGGACCCATCGTCTGTTTCGAGCTACCGGCCTATAGCACTAACAAGCTGTCTCTGCAAACTGTTCGAAAAATTGATAAACCGCCGACTAATACATTTCCTCGAATCAAACAAACTGCTTGACCCGTACCAATGCGGGTTTCGAGAGGGTCGATCCACCACCGACCACTTGATACGTATTGAAACGCAAATTCGTGAAGCTTTTGTCCATAAGCAGTTCTTTCTGTCTGTATTCCTTGATATGGAAAAAGCCTACGACACCACGTGGCGGTTTGGAATACTAAGAGACCTCTCACACGTTGGTATACGTGGTAACATGTTAAATGTCATAGAAAGTTATTTATCTAATCGTACATTCCGTGTTCGTGTGGGAAATGCTGTATCAAGACCATTTGTGCAGGAAACTGGAGTGCCACAGGGCGGGGTGCTGAGTTGCACTCTCTTTATCGTAAAAATGAGTTCTTTGCGTCTGTATATCCCAAGAAACATGTTTTACTCTGCATACGTGGATGATGTACAGTTAGGTTTCGCCTCGTGCAATCTTGCAGTCTGTGAGCGGCAGATTCAGCTTGGTCTGAACAAAGTGTCTAAGTGGGCAGACGAGAATGGATTTAGCCTTAACCCACAAAAGACCACCTGCGTCCTGTTCTCCAGGAAGAGGGGTCTGCACCCCGATCCTGACATTGAGTTGCAGGGACAACGTGTGGCCGTAAAAACAGAACACAAATTTTTAGGTGTGATTCTAGATACGAAACTTACATTTGTGGCACACATACAGTATATAAGGAACAAGTGCATGAAAACAATGAATATTCTAAAAGTGTTGTCACGCACCGTTTGGGGTAGTGACACAAAGTGCCTTTTAAATCTGTATAAGAGCCTCATACTCACACGACTAGATTACGGCGCCATAGTGTACCATTCCGCTACGCCAAGCGCCCTAAAGATGCTGGATCCTGTGCACCATCTAGGCATCCGCCTAGCCACTGGTGCCTTCAGGACAAGTCCTGTGTCAAGCTTGTACGTAGAAGCGGACGTGTGGTCGCTTGACATGCAACGTTCATACTTAAGCCTTACCTATTTCCTGAAAGTAAATTCGAACTCGGAACATCCGTCCTTCTCAATCATAAATGATATGACCAGTGCCACACTCTTTAATAACCGGCCGACAGTAAGAGAACCCTTCTCACTACGTATAAGAAAAATTAGCGCAGAAATGGATATCCCACTACTTGAAAATAATTTGATGGCCCCAGCAAATCCAGTGCCACCGTGGCAGTGGCAACTCATAGAGTGTGATACTTCGTTTGTAGAGGTCACAAAAGACGCTCCAGAGGTACATATCCAGATGCATTTTCTAGAAATCCAGTTCAAGTACTCGTCCTGCACTCAGTTTTACACTGACGCTTCCAAGTCACATGCAGGAGTTTCTTATGCAGTAGTCGGCCCATCGTTCTCCGAGTCCGATGTACTACACCCGGAAACAAGCATTTTTACGGCTGAAGCCTATGCACTTTTATCAGCCGTGAAGAATATAGGCAAGTCAAAACTCAAACGATCAATAATATTTACAGACTCCCTAAGCGTTGTGAAAGCTATCATGACTCTACATAGACACAAAAACCCTGTACTCATTGAACTGTATTCTGCTCTGTGCAAAGCATACATGTCTAACCAGCATATTATTTTGTGCTGGGTGCCTGGCCATAGAGGCATCGAGGGCAATGTTCTGGCTGATCAAATGGCCTCATCAACTACATCGCGAGCCCTTAACCCTACCGCTTCTATCCCTGCCGCAGACCTCAAGCCCTACTTGAGAAAGAAACTTCGAAGCCATTGGCAGCGCTTGTGGGATGCCGAAACCAACAATAAGCTCCACTTAGTTAAGCCACAGATAGGTCCCTGGCATCCCGTTACGAAAATACGAAGAACTAATGTCCTATTCTCTCGTTTGAGAATAGGACATACATACGGCACCCACAATTTTCTTTTAACTGGAAATGACCCACCAACCTGTGGTAGATGTGGAGAGAGGCTTACCGTGCTTCACGCCCTCGTGGAGTGCAGAGAAGCCGAAACAGAGAGAAAAAGGCACTTTCCTCTAGCGTACCGGTACTGTCTCCCTCTCCATCCCGCTATGTTTCTGGGTGACAAACCCCTCTTTAACACCAAAGCTGTCCTGGGCTTTCTTAGCGATGTTATATTGCATGTTATTTGCCCAATAGTTTCATAGCGCATCCTCTCTCCAGAGGATGCCGCTGCGATAGTAGTTTTGTATAGCACGAGTCTCCAGGCCCTTGCATTTCAAAGGGCCTGTCAAGGCAGTAGTGCTGTTTGAAAAGACTTATCAGTGATAAATTTTCATTTATCATGATTATCTTGCAAATTGTTCTTTCGTCTCATAGTGCACCTCATTAGCCATTGCCATAATTTTATTACATATATATTTTACGCATTTTACAGCGATTGTTTTTAGGCCCTTTTACAGCCACGACACATCTATCTTTCGCAATTCATTGCTCCATTGTCAACCTATTAACACTGGCCTGGCGCTCTTTGGCCATACCTGGCCCTTGCGCCATTAAACACCATTCATCATCAGTGCTGTCAGTGAAGCATACTCGTCACTGGCAGAACATTTTGCACACTTCACGGATTTCAGGATTTCCTTCAAAATAACTCCTCCTGGTAAAACAGAATACTGCATTCTGTTGACGATAATTCTTCGATGAAGAAAATTTCAGAATCGTCAGTTTCTTCAACTTCCTTCTGACACAGGTCCTCCTCCCCTGGGATAGCAGGTCTACAAGGTATTCCCAGTCATCAAGTTCGTAACTTGCCATCCGCGGCGTATGCAAAAATTGGCTGACACTCGCTAGTCTCAGGGTGCACTTGAAGTCAGACACTGGGAACCGGCTTCATAAGTCGCACCACATAAAAAAAGGTTTTCTAAGCAGTCTTGCAGCAGCCTGCTTGTAAGAACTCATATCCTTCGTCACTTAGGAGCAATTCTTGCAGGCACAGAACAGTCGTAGTCGATATGAGCAGACCAGCTTGCGACGGTTTCCAGTGTGATGTGGCGCCCATTTTCGTTGTTCTGATTGTTTGTGTTGCCTTATGCAATCTATCTAGGGCTTCATAGTACCTGGCCTTGTTTCTGTGACTTAAGGCCATGTCTGGATGCTGCGAGGACATCAGAGCATACCACTTTGAAGTAACCTCTATCAACCTAGCTGCTGTTTCCGCTTCCCATTGAAGTAGCTTCCAGGAACAGCTTCCAGCCGTTCCTGGAATGATTGGTGCACTGGGGCATGCAACACCTGGGTATGGTGACACAAGCGAGCGCATAAAACTGGAGGGAAACGAGCACCGACCTAACGAAAAAACGCATGCCACACACAAGTGACTGGTCGGAGGCAACACCTGCCCCTTCAAAAGCTGACACCACTCTAAGAGGGGGCGCACGCATCGAGGCCCTCTAGTAGGCTACAAGTTTTGCAGCTTATTTAGAACAAAGCACCAGTGACACTTTTGCATTTGACATTGTATAAAACAAGTAAGCATAGCAGTAATCTTTTTGTTTTGCTGTAAAATGGGAACTCTACAAGCTGTATAGAGTCAAATGCGTGCAATTTCTTTTTTGCATGTGTCAAGCAAGCATGGATACAAGGAGATTCTTTTCGAAGTAGGCTTCCGGATCATCTTAAGGCATCCCGGTGCACACTGGTGCCTTGTAGAAAGTGCCGTCCTTGGTATCCGGTAGATGAAATGGTCGGGTGGCAGCCAGAGACGGGAGAATGCCAAGTGCATTCCCTGTGGCATCGTCCTCCTCACCGACCTTGTGGTCATGGGTGGTCGACTTGCACGCTGACACCTTAGCTGAGTCCTCTCCGCTATTATCGCCATCACTGCCCTTAGCTGGAAGACTTCAATGCAATGCTTTCAAAGATCTAAGCGTACCTCTCTTACGGCGAGAAGACGCTTAGCAAGCCAGCAAAGGTGCAAAAACAAAAGATAGGTGGCAATGCCGCCCTGAAGTTCCTGCACCAGCACACCGTGACATCATGTATTTTCACGGCATCTGCTAGGGCCTAGTTAATTCTTTATCTGTGAAAATCGACGACATTATGTTCTAAAGGAGCCAAAGACTGAATATGGAAAGTTTTGGGAACTTTTACTCGGCCAACGTGGCCAAAATATGAAACAAATGTTTGAAATCTGACATCATGCTGACATACCAGAGTTGAGGTTTAGCAAAAATTCTGAAAAATTGAACTTTAACCTTTGCTTCTTCTTATAATAATGAATTTTTTATTGAAAAATTTGCGACAACAGACGTTTCAAAGAATTCTTTTTCAGTCTAAATTGATTTCATGGTTCTCTATCCGACATTTTAACATAGGAAGAGCGAGTTTTACTTGGCACACAATATTCCGAACTGTGAGTAATCCTGCCAACCTGGGCTCCAAAATACTTGTACACTTGTGGAACATTACCAAATCTTGAAACAAAAAGCCCTTTTAAAAACTCTGGCATATCAACAACTGGCTGCACCTGTCCAAGAACACATGTTGTGGAGCATCTTTTATAACTTTGTTCCAACTACCCACCGCAGTGGCTCAGTCAGCTAAGGCGTTGCGCTGCTGAGCATGAGATCGCGGGATCGAATCCCGGCCGCGGTGGCCGCATTTTGATGGAGGCGAAATGCAAAAACGCCCGTGTGCTTGCATTGTAGTGCACGTTAAAGAACCCCTGGTGGTCAGAATTAATCCAGAGCCCTCCACTACGGCGTTCCTCATGATCAGGACTGGTTTTGGCACGTAAAACCCCAGAAAGAACTATGTTCCAACTATTTTTTGGCAGACAAAATACTTGGTGAAAGGTCCATACGCACAGAAACTGTTCGGAACGTTTGGTGCATGATGCACCATTCAGAAATCTGAGCAGGCAGATATTTAGCTGCTGTCACAAGCTGCAGTGCCCTGCCGAATCCGTCTTAGAAAGGAAATGTTGATGTAGCTTGCAAGGGGCCAAACATTCACGTCGACATTTAATGTGCATGAATTATTACACCTCACAAAGTCATTGTGTTCTGCCCATAAAGCTTGGCCATCTGCTGAACAAATATTAAGAGACCTCAGCAGCACAAATTTCGTCTTCTAGAACATCCTTCAACAAAAGAAACGCAGCCTTTGCAGAAAGTGCGAAATGTGTGAGATAAGGTCGTGGCAATATGTCAGAGACACATGGGCGGCTGTGTAAATGAAGCCGAGAGTGTCACTCTGCAGCCTTCAAAAATGCAGTATCTGGCAAAGGCCATCCTGTTCTTGAAAAGATAATTGGTGGCTTTATCGAGAGCAACCTTGAATCAATTAGCTTTAAGCGTCTCCCAATATAACATGAAGCTTCCTTGCAGTATCCATCTCAGCACGACTGTGTCGGTTGAAAACAGCACTCGCAGTGTTTGTACGTGCGTACCGCCCTCGGCAAGGGTATCAGCTGTGTGCATTTGCTCATCCATGCCACCTTTGCAGTGGAGCCCAGCTTGTTCACAGCACTGAATCTGCCCCTGCAAACATCACGTGTGTCAGCATTCCTGTGCGTGCCTCTTCAGCCAGTGGAAGAAGCTTCCTTGCAGTATCCATCTCAGCACGACTGTGTCGGTCGAAAACAGCACTCGCAGTGTACGTGCGTACCCCCCTCGGCAGGGGTATCGACTATGTGCATTTGCTCGTCCATGCCACCTTTGCAGTGGAGCCCAGCTTGTTCACAGCACTGAATCTGCCCCTGCAAACATCACGTGTGTCAGCATTCCTGTGCGTGCCTCTTCAGCCAGTGGAAGAAGCTTCCTTGCAGTATCCATCTCAGCATGACTGTGTCGGTCGAAAACAGCACTCGCAGTGTTTGTACGTGCGTACCGCCCTCGGCAAGGGTATCAGCTGTGTGCATTTGCTCGTCCATGCCGCCTTTGCAGTGGAGCCCAGCTTGATCACAGCACTGAATCTGCCCCTGCAAACATCACGTGAGTCAGCATTCCTGTGCGTGCCTCTTCAGCCAGTGGAAGAAGCTTCCATGCAGTATCCAATCCAGCATGACTGTGTCGGTCGAAAACAGCACTCGCAGTGTTTGTACGTGCGTACCGCCCTCGGCAAGGGTATCGGCTGTGTGCATTTGCTCGTCCATGCCACCTTTGCAGTGGAGCCCAGCTTGTTCACAGCACTGAATCTGCCCCTGCAAACATCACGTGAGTCAGCATTCCTGTGCATGCCTCTTCAGCCAGTGGAAGAAGCTTCCTTGCAGTATCCATCTCAGCACGACTGTGTTGGTCGAACACAGCACTCACAGTGTTTGTACGTGCGTACCCCCCTCGGCAGGGGTATCGACTGTGTGCATTTGCTCGTCCATGCCGCCTTTGCAGTGGAGCCCAGCTTGTTCACAGCACTGAATCTGCCGCTGCAAACATCACGTTTGTCAGCATTCCTGTGCGTGCCTCTACAGCCAGTGGAAGAAGCTTCCATGCATTATCCATCTCAGCACGACTGTGTTGGTCGAAAACAGCACTCGCAGTGTTTGTACGTGCGTACCCCCCTCGGCAAGGGTATCAGCTGTGTGCATTTGCTCATACATGCAGCCTTTGCAGTGGAGCACAGCTTGTTCACAGCACTGAATCGGCCCCTGCAAACATCACGTGTGTCAGCATTCCTGTGTGCGCCTCTTTAGCCAGTGGAAGTTTCCTTGCAGTATCCATCCTCGGAATGGCTATGTCGGTCGAAAACAGCACTTGCAGGATCATAATGTGAAGGTTTGAGACTCAATTTGTGCCACAAGTCCCTGCAGCCAAAACAGCAGTCCCACAGCATGTCCTTTGTGTTTGCGATACTGCTTGGCTCAAACACATGTAGACTATGCTCTTCAGTGCTTTGCAGAGCGTGCCTTATGTGCCGCTACAAGTTTGGATTTTGAAGGTCTTTCCTCAGCAGGTGGTGCATATGCTGGTGGGGCCTTGACGGGAGCTTGTGCCAGGGCCTCCCGGAAACTTGTACAATGTGCAGAGATTCAAAACTTAGTTTGTGAGTCCCTGCACGTAGCCTGAAATTAGATAATATGAACAATTGTTTTATATAATAATATTAGTGTGCATATAATTTTTCCCATATTTCAACTCTTAGTGCTCCTAAGCGCATGCCTTGCTCTATCTCAAATGACGAGTGCATAATATAAGTGTTGGAATTTTTGCAATAAATAGTGGTTCTTGAATGGTAACCTCTGAGTATTGTTGTCTTTAGCCTAGCATGGGGATGCGAAATGTTTGACTGGTTATTTGACAAAAATATAGATATGGCTGTCAGGTGTATAGCAAGGAAGTAGCACACCGTGCAACCGCCCCTGGACTTCATTCCACCACAAGGTACCTCTCATCAAGCGAAGTGAGACAAGACTTGCGTGCCAGTTCCTCCCAAGTCGGTCAAGAGCCTGACCCCCTTTCCCGTTTGAAAAACGTGCCTGGCTGCGGCACTGATGGCTGTCAAAAGATGTGCAAGAAATGCTACAACCTCAAAAGCCATGTGAAGAAGTCATTGGCTGTCACCACTCTGCAGTACCATAATAACCAAAAAATTCTAATAATGAGTTTGAACTGCACTTACAGAAGGTTGCAGCAGTTTTTAGTTCATAGGCTGAGATGCCAGGCTTCGCCAGGGAGGTCTTGGTGTGCCACTGGCTTTCACCATGAGCTGTATGCGACTGCTCTCTCTCACTATTCTCAATAAAGTGAAGAGCAGCTATCAATGTCCTAGAAGGAAAGAAGTGTGTTAACCTCCAGAAAGCAACTGCATCAAATTGGATACTAGTAAATAGTGATGATTCAAAAATAAACTAATTGCCCTACCGAGCTTTCATGCCTTCGTATGTGAATGCAGTTGTTTTGGGTGCAAAGCCGTTGAGCACACTATAAAGGATTCAAGGCTGTACGTGTGTGCCGATGGTGACAGCTGACGTATGTCTCTGAGCAGTAGAGGTGCTGTCACGATTGCCTTGTATGCTGGAGAACCTGGTGGCAAGGGAAAGAGTATTTGTTGTACAAATAATGGGCTTTTCTCAGATCTAGTACATGAAAGTCAAACTACTCGCATTATGAAACCACTTATGTTTGAGCAACAGTTTAACAGCATTTTGCAGAGAGGCATGGTAATTATTTTGAAAGAAAGCACAAATAAAAAAGTCAATAGCTACCCAGTTTTATTATCCTCAGGTTAAACTGTCTACAGGTACACATTCCTGAATTACTGGTATTTTGCGCTGTCTATGTCGTGTGTGATTTCTTTAAATTGCTTCCATAGCTAAGTGTAATAAAATGCGCATATGGTTCCACTTGACTCGTGATGAAAAAAACTGTGCACTTAAGGTTAAGACATTGCAGTATTGCTGGAAAAGGTTTTGAACAGCCAAAATTTGCATGTTTTCTTCTGGACAAAGGATTGTTTTTTTTTCTAAACTACGTTTACAAGCATCGTTCTGTGTCAGGAAAACCTGGGCCTCAATAAATTTCATCAAAATCAATAATGTGATCAAGGCTACCTGTTTGTTCTTATTTGAACTGAACCAATTGTTTTTGGATTGCTTGTAGCACATATCAAAATGTATCCACACATGGGTTGATGAAAATGTTGCGGATGGTTGAATGATCGCTTGCCTGCTGTTTGATTGCTTGCACAGAAAGTAAACTGGCTGTGCCCAGTTATTATTCTCCATTGAGTTCGCTGCTATGAAAATTAAAGTTTATCACGTAAATCCATAGCGATGCAAGGCTGACTTGCATGCTTATGAATTTAAATGCTCTTTTTATAGTTTGTGCCTGTGGTGGTGTTAATGTCTTGTTGCTGGAAGTGGTGTTAGCCTAAAAGTTGTTGTCAGGAACTGGCTGTCCAGCATTGGTTGTTAAGATTGTTTTACCTTAGTCGATAGGTTTGCATCATGTGCGGTCGTAAATATGGGCACTCTTTGTGTAGTTGAGAACGATAAAGCTCACACACGGTCTCATCACACAGTTTCAGATTCTGACACAGTTGTAGTTCATGACAGAATACATCTTCCTTCTCCTCTTCTTCATATTTAAATAAATAGTGCTAATTGATCCCCAGTCTCCCAGCTGTTGCTGTAATGGCTGGTAGTCTATGCCTGCTTGTTCCAAATTAAGAAAGCATTCAAGGCTAGCGTGCCTGTGGCATCTCCCGGTGTGTGGTGTACAGATTGTTTGCTGTAAAAGGTATATATTAGCATGACGTGCAAGAAACTGTTCAGCATTTGTCAGTTGCTTTTGCTTACCTGCACTGAGCCATGAGATACGGCGAGGAGGTACGTGAAGGCACCTGGGGAAAAGGTCATTGTGACCTTTGTGGATGTTGACTGTCTGGTTGAGAATACTACCCCATGCAGCCACCACTAGGTCTGCATTGCCATCACATGCACAGGCACACCAGTAGAGGTGGTTGAAAATTGCCTGGATCCATTCTTTGAGGGAACTGCAACCACCTTTCCTCAATGCTGCAGTAATCTTTTGCGGATACCTGTATGTGAATCACAACAACCATTGCACTTTGTAGAGGCAGAAAATCCTCAAATAACGCAATGGACGGGGCTAGTCTGTGCACTTTCATGATTCTGTTGCACTGAGGTTTTACAGTGAAAGAATGCAAGACACAAACGCATAGGATGAAATGCAGTAATTTCGTGAGTACTGACAGACACTGTTGCTGTTTTTTTCTGTTACAATGGTTTTAGAATTATGTCGTACTGAGCTTTTACACTGAAATAATTCAAGGCACAAGAAAAACATGATGTTTCATCCTTCATGTTTCTTATGTTCTGTCAATGTTAAAACGGTGCAACACAATTATAAACAAAGCCTCTAGTAGGAACACCAGGTGAGTCTGTCAGTATTAATGGGCTGTCTACACTTTTTAAGGTGTCATATAGTTGTACCATGTAGAACTTTCAATGATTTGTTCTGCAGTATCAGTACAGTTTCACATGTCATGCATATTTGTTTATAAAACCCAGTGAAGGTCAAAATCAGCCTCATGCCTCAGGCATTAAAAATCACTGCAGCCCTCTGAAGTAAATGGAGATATTATTTCAGAAGGATGCCATACAAACACGTTTCGTACCTTTTGCCACACGTCAAAGTAGTGCGTGATGCCTCCTTGGTGCAACCTCATATATTTTTTAAAGCCCGGGTGGCGGTCTGTTGTCAAGCTTGCGATGCGGAAATTTTGTTCACTTAAGAATGAAAGCCCTCTGATTAGCCCTTCTTTCTCCATTTGAGTGCTTGAAGTAATTTCGTTGTTCTGAAAAAAATATGGAAATTCATTTGCATGGGAAGCTCCTGCTTTGATTAAAGGAGCTGTACTTATGCTGTGCCTAGATACAGCAAATCTTATACAGTAAAAAGCAAGCAATATGAGGTGGTACCATAGCCAGTATCTGTGCTATTTTCCAACTTGAATGCCCCATGTAAATGTACGCTCATGATGCAGGTATTATGGTGTTAATAACTCTTCAGGGTGCCAGGGGGATAATTGAAATACTAGAAAAAATTTAATTGATGCTGAATAGTTCCAGAGCTCAGTTCGCTTCTGAAGGGACACTGGGCATTGTAGTCTCATGCTTACTGCAGATTAGAGGGACATGTAAAGCTGCATTAGCACAAGCTCTTGGACCAGTTGGTGCATGATGAACTTGAAAACGGGGGTACCAGCAAATACACAAGGACGCATACACAAGGAGAAGGCAGACACAGACGGGTGCTGGACATGTACAACGTACATGTCTTGAGAGGAGACGACGATGCGCATGTGTCAAAAGTGTTGTGCGGCAATGTAATTTTCAATAAAGAACAGTTGAAAGCCCAGCGTCCGTCCGTGTCTGACGCCTTTTCCTTGTGTACGCATCCTTGTGTATTCGCTGGTACCCCCGTTTTCAAGTTCAACATGTAGAGCTACCTACATAAATAGCTAGTACATCCAAAAGGTGGTCATTGTGTCATGGACGCTACATGATGCTGAGAACAGGATGGGAGAAATGGACATATAAATGTGCACTGCAAACTAATTATATTGTGTTGTATTGAAGTGGTGTTTTCTGTGCGTGGCCCTAGTTCTTTCCCACGGATGTGGAGCCTTCGAGAGCTGTGTGTAGCTTCCAATCATTTATCAGCGTACATGACAGTTCTCGTATTTCGTACACATTTCCTACACATTTACTCTCACGTCTTTCTTCAGTGCATAAACAATAATTCAAGCACAGTTTAGTCTCATGCTTGAAACTCTTGTGCTGAAACTCCTTTAGACGAGGCCAATTCATAAACTGAGTTCTAACACTCTTCTTACTTACCTCCCTTACTTGCACCTGCTCTGTGTGCACAATTTTCTTCGCGTCCGGGCACAGGAAAGTGTACGTCATAAATTTGGCACTGTGGCCAGGTGAATCACATCTGCCATTTCCACAAAGCTGTATGCTGCCTTCAAGTGATGCCATGACCTCTCGTTGATGTTCATCCCAAACCTGTGAGACAGTGAAACTTCAAAATCAGAATAGACTAGGCAGATGTCTGTTTTTCACAGTAGTGAATAAGCATATTCAGTGCTGTATTTAATTTACAAGCAATCGCAACACTTGTTTGTGCATAGATTGGTATCCAGAAACTGAACATGTGCTGCTGAATGCTCCAGGAAGCAGACTTTTTGCCAATTCTATTGTTGCATAGCTACTTGTTAAAATATCAAATGACATGCATTACATGTGACTGCAGTCTATTTTCAAATCAGCTGTGTTGTCTCCTATTCAGCATTCTCCATTGCTCTCAATTTAAACTGTGTTGCGACACCACGGACCCGAGCACATGAGGGTTGGACCCTCCCGCGTTTCATCTTTCCTGTCTTCTCATCTTTTCTATTCACTTCCACTTTTCCTGGCGGCAAGGGTTAACCTGGTGTGGCTGTCCTACCTTGGGTATACCATATTGGGTTATAGTAACGGCATACTGCTGGTGCTGTGCAGACTTGTTTATATGTTCTGCCACGTCCCCTTGTTGGGCTCCGTGGTGGGTGGCAGACGCCGTTGCCGAATAAATCACTTATTTCCATGGGATCCTCAAACCCCTTTTCTACCGATCGTGCCTCGAAAAGGGTACGCACCGACGCAACTTCGCTATTCTGGCCCAAAAACAAAGAAACTTTCCCCAAATTCCACGTCCTTCACTGTGAGCAGTCATCTACGAAAGCTAGAGCAATTTCCCCATTTCTTGTGGCCAAGTGCCTAAAAGAGACCATTGGAGCTGGTTATAAGGTAACAAAGATGTCAAGTGGAGATTTGCTCCTCGAACTCAAAGACAAGGAACAACACAACAAACTCGCACACCTTGTAGCTTTTGGTAACATACCTGTTTCTGTGAGCGCACATCGAACTATGAACACAGTGAAAGGCGTGGTATCAGATCAAGACTTAATGACATTGAATGAAGAACTCCTGGATGGATGGAAGGACCAAGGCGTAATCCACGTGCAGCGCATCAAAATCAGGCGGAATGACATCGAAATCCCAACAAAGCACTTAATACTCACTTTCAACTCAACTACTTTACCTGAGACTCTCGAAACCGGCTATGTAAAACTTCATGTTCGAGCTTATATTCCAAACCCGCGACGTTGCTTCAAATGTCAGAGATTTGGTCACACATCCCAGAGCTGCAAAGGGCAGCTTATTTGCGCAAAGTGCGGCACAACCGCTCACTCTGCTGACGACTGCAATAATGATGAGCTACATTGTGCGAACTGCGACGGCAGTCACCCTGCATACTCCAGAGCTTGTCCAGCCTGGAAGAAAGAAAAGGAAATAATTACAGTAAAAGTTAAGGAGAATATAACATTCCGTGAAGCTCGACAACGGATCTCATCATTATTGTCACTGAAAACATCCTTCGCCGAAGTGGTGCAACGGGGGGCGGCACCACAACGGCTTCTGGCGGCAGCCCGGACCACGCCTAGCGTGCCGAGGTCAACGCCATCCGCCCCTACGGTGGGAGCAGCCAACGCTGCCCTGCCATCTCTCAAAGTCTCCACACCAGTGGCATCTACAAGCTCCGGCAGCAGCCAGGGCACCGCAGAGGCCACAGGGGTCCTTTCGACCTCCGGCCCGGTGGGGACAAAGACTTCGTCGCTCGAGATGAAGTCTACGCGACGCACACATCGCTCTCTGGAGCGGATGTCCAGTGCCTCGCAAGAGGCTATGGACACCAGTCCAAGCCAAACGGCGCAGGTAGCGTCGAAGGAGCGGCGAGGTTCTCTCGACCGCTCCAAAAAAGACGAAACACCAATTACAGGGCCTAACAAAGGCCCTGTAAAGTAAAGTCACTCTCCTCCCTTTTGAGACACACAGCACCTTTTATTTTTCTCCAACATGAACACAATAATGCAGTGGAATGTTAGGGGACTAATCCACAACCTAGACGAAATCCAAGAACTTATCAATAAATTTAATCCAAAGGTGCTGTGTGTTCAAGAAACGCACCTAAACTCCAGAAACACCAACTTCCTACGTCAGAATATTGTTTTCCGAAGAGATCGCGAGGATTCTGCCGCATCATCTGGTGGTGTGGCCATCATACTCGACAGAAGTGTAGCCTGTCAGCCACTTCCACTCAAAACGGCACTTGAGGCGGTAGCCGTTCGTGCTGTACTTCTGGGTAAAGCTCATAACCATTTGCTCACTCTACATACCCCCACACCATTCTTTACACAAGCATGAATTTCAGTCATTTATAGATGAATTACCAGAACCCTACCTCGTTCTTGGCGATTTCAATGCACACAGCAGCTTGTGGGGCGACACACGTATTGATGCGCGAGGACGCCTAATTGAACAATTTCTTTTCTCCTCTGGTGCGTGTCTCCTGAATAAGAAGGAACTCACCTACTACAATCTCGCAAACAAAACTTTTTCTTCCATTGATCTCAGTGTAGCTTCCCCGTCTATATTTGCTTAACTTAAATGGGAAGTTATAAAAAATCCTTACGGGAGTGACCACTTCCCGATAATGCTGAGATCACCACTACAAAACAAACCTCTACCACAGGCACCCCGCTGGAAGTTGGATATGGCAGATTGGGAGAAATTCAAAAGTCTTACAAGTGGTATCTCGTGGCCTGACATATCTTTGCTGGGAATTGATGCTGCGGTTGAGTATCTTGCATCTTTCATAATCAATGCCGCTACTGAATGTATACCAGAAATGAATGGTGCGACCTGCAAACGCCGTGTCCCATGGTGGAACGAGGAATGTCGGAACGCTCGTAGGAAACAGAACAAAGCGTGGGGGTTGCTACGCGACTCCCCAACTGCGGAAAATCTTGTTAATTTTAAGAAAATTAAATCGGAGGGCAGAAGAACGCGCCGACACGCCAGGAGAGAAAGTTGGAAAAAGTTTTTATCAGGCATAAACTCATATACAGACGAGGGAAGAGTCTGGAAGAAAGTTAATAAGATAAAAGGGCTACAAACCTATTCACTCCCGTTGGTAAACACACAAGGCCACAGTCTGGAAGACCAAGCTAACTGCCTGGGAGCACATTTTGAACATGTGGCCAGCTCATCTCATTATTCCCAAACATTTAAAATGCACAAGGCTACAATAGAAAAACAGAAACTAGAAAGAAAAGGTACGGGAAACGAGGCATACAACCAGCCATTCTGCATTGCTGAGCTGTATGCATCACATAGTTGTTGCAATAAGTCTGCGCCAGGCTCTGACCGCATAGCTTATGAAATGCTGAAACACCTTCCTCATGAAACAAAGAAAACTCTCCTCTCCCTATACAATGCTATATGGTCCTCCGGCAAGATCCCCTCCCCCTGGAAAGAGGCCATTGTCGTCCCTATACTGAAGCAGGGCAAGGACCCATCGTCTGTTTCGAGTTACCGGCCTATAGCACTAACAAGCTGCCTCTGCAAACTGTTCAAAAAAATGATTAACCGCCGACTAATACATTTTCTCGAATCAAACAAATTGCTTGACCCGTACCAATGCGGGTTTCGAGAAGGTCGATCCACCGCCGACCATTTGATACGTATTGTGACGCAAATTCGTGAAGCTTTCGTCCATAAACAGTTCTTTCTCTCTGTATTCCTTGATATAGAAAAAGCCTACGATACCACGTGGCGGTTTGGAATACTTAGAGACCTCTCGCACGTTGGTATACGTGGTAACATGTTAAATGTCATAGAAAGTTATTTATCTAATCGCACTTTCCGTGTTCGTGTGGGAAATGCTGTATCAAGACCTTTTGTGCAGGAAACTGGAGTGCCACAGGGTGGGGTGCTCAGTTGCACTCTCTTTATCGTAAAAATGAGTTCTTTGCGTCTGTATATCCCAAGAAACATGTTTTATTCTGCATACGTCGATGATGTACAGATAGGTTTCGCCTCGTCCAATCTCGCAGTCTGTGAGCGGCAGATTCAGCTTGGTCTGAACAAGGTGTCTAAGTGGGCAGACGAGAATGGATTTAGCCTTAACCCACAAAAGACCACCTGCGTCCTGTTCTCCAGACAGAGGGGTCTGCACCCCAATCCTGACATTGAGTTGCAGGGACAACGCGTGCACGTAAAAACAGAACATAAATTTTTAGGTATGATTCTAGATACGAAGCTTACATTTGTGGCACACATACGGTATCTAAGAAACAAGTGTATGAAAACAATGAATATTCTAAAAGTGTTGTCACGCACCGCTTGGGGTAGTGACACACAGTGTCTTTTAAATTTGTACACTCATACTCACAAGATTAGATTACGGTGCCATAGTGTACCATTCCGCTACGCCAAGCGCCCTAAGGATGCTGGATCCTGTACACCATCTAGGCATCTGCCTAGCCACTGGTGCCTTCAGGACAAGTCCTGTGGCAAGCCTGTATGTAGAGGCGGACATGTGGTCACTTGATATGCAACGTTCATCCTTAAGCCTCACCTATTTCCTGAAAGTAAATTCAAACTCGGAACACCCGTCCTTCTCAACCGTAAATGATATGACCAGTTCCACACTCTTTAATAACCGGCCGACAGCAAGAGAACCCTTTTCACTACGTGTAAGAAAAATTAGTGAAGAAATGGACATCCCACTACTTGAAAATACTCTGATGGCCCCAGCAAAGCCAGTGCCACCGTGGCATTGGCAACTCATAGAGTGTGATACTTCGTTTGTAGAGGTCACAAAAGATGCTCCAGAGGCACATATACGGATGCATTTTCTAGAAATCCAGTTCAAGTACTCGTCCTGCACTCAGTTTTACACCGACGCTTCCAAGTCACATGCAGGGGTATCTTATGCAGTAGTCGGCCCATCATTCTCCGAGTCCGATGTACTGCACCCGGAAACAAGCATTTTTACGGCTGAGGCCTATGCACTTTTATCGGCTGTGAAGAGTATAGGCAAATCGAAACTCAAGAGATCAATAATATTTACAGACTCCCTAAGTGTCGTAAAAGCCATCATGACTCTACATAGACACACAAACCCTGTACTTATTGAACTGTATTCTGCTCTGTGCAAGGCATACATGTCTAACCAGCATATTATTATATGCTGGGTGCCTGGCCATAGAGGCATCGAGGGGAATGTTCTGGCTGATCAAATGGCCACATCAACTACATCGCGAGCCCTTAACCCTACCGCTTCTATCTCTGCCAGCGATCTCAAGCCCTACTTGAGAAAGAAACTTCGAAGCCACTGGCAGCGCTTGTGGGATGCCGAAACGAACAATAAGCTCCACTTAGTTAAGCCACAAATAGGTCCCTGGCATCCCGTTACGAAAATACGAAGAACAAATGTCCTATTCTCTCGTCTGAGAATAGGACATAGATACGGCACCCACAATTTCCTCTTAACTGGAAATGACCCGCCAACCTGTGGTAGATGTGGAGAGAGGCTTACCGTGCTCCACGTCCTCGTGGAGTGCAGGGAAGCCGAAACAGAGAGAAAAAGGCACTTTCCCCTAGCGTACCGGTACTGTCTTCCACTCCATCCCGCTATGTTTCTGGGCGACAAACCTCTCTTTAGCACTAAAGCTGTCCTGGATTTTCTGAGCGATGTAGTATTGCATGTTATTTGCCCAGTAGTTTCGTAGCGCATCCTCTCTCCAGAGGATGTCGCCGCGATAGTAGTTTTGCATAGCACGTGCCTCCAGGCCCTTGCGTTTCAAAGGGTCTGTCAAGGCAGTAGTGCTGTTTGAAAAGTTTATCAGTGATAAATTTTCGTTTATCTTCATTATCTTGCAATTTGTTCTTTCGTGTTCATAGTGCACCTCATTAGCCATTGCCATAATTTTATTACATATATATTTTACGCATTTTACAGCGATTGTTTTTAGGCCCTTTTACAGCCACGACACATCTACCTTTCGCAATTCATTGCTCCATTGTCAACTCATGAACACACTGGCCTGGCGCTCTTTGGCCATACCTGGCCCTTGCGCCATTAAACACCATACATCATCATCATCATCAATTTAAACTGTGCAACGTTTGCACTCTAACAAAAACACCACATTGTTTCTTGGTTGCTGCCTTTCACAGTGAGATTTCCTTGACTTTATTATAAAAAATGTCAGTGGAATGTGTCATGGGATATACTTTGCAAGGGGCTATGAAAAGGTTAAATTAACGGAGGATTTGCTGATGCATATGCTTATTATGCATTATTGGAAATAGCAAGGGAAAATAGAGATTAAGGAAGAAAATCTATTTAGGGAAGTATAGACACTATGTTTGTGTGAGAATCGCATTGCAAAAGTTCATTTCCTTTGAACATATTTTATGGTGAGCTCTATTTTAATGCTACTAAAAGCAGCTGTACACACTCACCATGTTGACAGCAGGCAGCAAGTACGCCTTCTGGTAGTTGAAGAAGCACTGTTCACTTATAACCTTGACGCCCATGAGACACATCATTCGAAGGCTGGAGGCAACACTTGATCCAGAAAACAGCAACGCAGTGGCCAAGTGAATGTTCCCTTTTGGCTTGTCACCAACAAGAGGTTGACTTGACCATGTATACGTGTGCATGTCTGGGCATTCGACCTTTGCTATTATGCGTGTCCCAGAGCGTTGTAGTTTTACGGTGCAACCAGTGGACAGGCATGTGCGGCACAGCTTCAAAAGCACCATCAGACGTGTGGAAGATGAGGTAATAGTCAGGCAGCTCAACGTCTCCCGTGTCCCCATCATCTCTAAAAGAAAATGCAGAATGTGGGTTCTGGCTAGTGCTCAAAATTGCATATACAGGCTGCGCATTCAATCTGGTAGCACGATTACTCTGCTTCTGTTGACAAAATTGCAAATGCAAGTTCCAGCATTCCAGCAGCTTACCATTCCAGCATGCACCAATGCCATATAACCAATTGCTTCTGTTGACTTTTTTGAGTACCTTCTGAGCCTTCCAATGCAAGCGTAAGGGCTCTGTTAAAGTTAATGTATGTGTGAAGTGGGTAGACTGCAAGCAAACTTATTCTGAAAATTTCCATCATCCATTCCATCTGTAGAGGCACCAAAATTAAGGTAATTTAACCAAAGTTGCCCTACTCATCATCCTCATCCAGTGTGGAGCCTAAGGTCTGAGTCAATTCATCTGGTTGATATAAGGAGCCAGTAGTGTCGACATTGGTTGGAACAGGTGACAAAATAGGTGAGGCGGCAAAGCTGGGTTCATCAAGGATATGTCGTCGCTTCACTGGTGTTGATGTCAGCGGTACATCCTGAATGTCAACCTGCAGGCCCTCATCTTTCTTTTCTTTTATGGTCAAGTTCACTTGAACACCTGCGTATAGCAAAAGTCTGACATCAATATAATGTGAATCATAAAAGAATGAAACGTAAAAAGAAAAACTGATGAACACAACAAGTTTCATTGTGCAAGCACTATGAACTTCATACTATAAGCAAAAATTATGGACATCTATGCGTAGGGGGAATTAATGTTATGCAAATAATTTTTAAGCAACTAGTAATCCGATGCCATTTGGGGTTCTTCAAAGTGTTACAACACAAAACTTGTGTGCAATCTTTGGAGCGTTTAGAATGAGGGACAGGGCAAAGAAAGGGGAGACAATACACACTCTCTCTTCTTTATCTTGCCCCATGTTCCAACTGCTTTCTCAAAGGTGAACTAGTACCACCTTTCCCTCTTTGCTACTATAATCTTGCCTTTTTGATCGGTGGGCAGAGCATCGACGACACTTGAAACGTGAGACAGGAGCCTATCTATGTACCTCGAATGTGCCTGGAATAAGCCAATGCGTGCTTTGCACTGGATCTGCTATAATCTGCAGTCACTGTTGTTCACTGCATACATATGTAAGTGTGTTTGACAACATAATGCTTCTATTTTGTTATGCTGAAAGAAAAAGAATGTGTCAAGTTTTATGAACGAAAATGCTTTGTTACATTAGGGGACACAATTTTTCATGTTGTATAGTTTAAACATATAGTCATGACGAGTGCACTTTACTCACCAACACTTATGCCCCGCACATGAACTTGCACACTTTTGTCATGTCCAACGCTGCGGCCAGTCGTACCACATGCAGGGCATTAGAAAGAATCCTTTTGTGTCTGTAAGCCGGCGGCACCATATATAGCACTTTAAACTTCACAGCCGCCATAAAAGTTCTATTTTCAATGCAAACCCTAAACATCTTTCGCTTACAAGAACCTCTGATTGCGTTTGCATGAGGGAGCCTGCTGCATCATCCTCAGCAGTCTCTATGTGAGAAAGGTCGACTTGAAAACCAAATAATCTTTGCTGTCATGACTGTGGCTAGCTGCACCAAATTTGAGCGGGACTGCCACATGCCCAGATAAACTGGTCGAGCTCAGGCCAGATTGCTTTGTACAGTGCAGTGCCGCTATTATGCCGTATATATTGCTAGTACCTCTCCATGCCTTCCTACGGACCCAGTGGCTGCATCGTGCTTGGGGCTGCTCGCCCTTTCCACTCGTAACCATTGGTGGAGAGTGGAGGACATGGGGGCGGGGGTGCAACCGGTATGGTGGTTAGAAAGGCTTCGGAACTGCGCTCGGTGCTCGCCCTGATGATGATGATTTATTGGCATCCCCTTTTAAACGGGGCGGCGACAAATAGTCACCTAGCCTGCTTGATTTAATCAGGTAAACTATACATGTTCTTTATATAGCATTTTTGTATACCTCTCATTATTATTTTTCTTTTTCAAAAATTTACCTTGTGCCGCTGCCTATGATTTTAAGAGATCAGGTCGTATCCATCTTTTCCCTGCTTTTTTTCCTCCAGTACTCTAATCGTCTCTTGCTGATCTCTACGGCTGATCTGTTTGTTTCCTTCCACTTTAAACCCTGGAAGCCAACCGGCCTACTGATCTTTGGTTAACTTCCAAACCCACCAATATATCCGATTTTAAGCATATAATGCCCTTGCCTGCACGTTGTGGCCCTGTCGCGGCCACTACAGCACTCCCCCCTGAGTGAGTTGCCGAAAGGAGTGATCAAAGGTCCAGGCGAGTAGGGGCTCTTGAGCACCGTCCACTTTGCATACGTCGCATGAGCACCTCTGGAGCTTGCGCTGCAGCTGTGGGCCCTGGTGAAGGCAGGGGCTCTCTTGGCGGAGACCCCGCGGCGGCGTCACTGTCCATGTGTGCTGGCTTGACACGGTCAAGTGACACAACCTCTTGGCAGCCGAATTTATCGATGGTGACATGCTTGTCTCCACGACAGAGGACCTTAAACGGTCCATCATATGGTGGTTGAAGAGGTTGAAGACACAGAATGGAGGAAGAGGTCAAGGAAGTTGACAACCAAGTACAGGATAATCGAAACTGTAAATAGACAACCAGGAGTCATCAGAAAGAAAGTGATAGAAATAGAGACCGTGAATTGGATGCAAAGAATGAGAAGAAAGAAATTGGAAGGGAAAATCTGTACAACGACACAAAGGGCAGTGCCTTGCTATTTGAGGCTCGAGCCGGTTGCCTGAGGACGAAAACATATCGGAACAAATATTCGGAACTAGATGAGACATGCGTATGCTGCAGTAAAGATCCAAAAACCACTCGGCACACCTGATGGAATGCAACGGGATCCACCCAGCGAGAACCGTAGGTAACGTGCAACTCCCAGAAGCGGTCCCAGAACCACTGGAAGCCGTAGGTGTCTCGTCTGAGCCATGCACAAAGAACTCCCCTGGCAGCCCGAGTGTCGTGCCATAGACCAGCTCAGCAGCCAATGTCTGCTTTTAGAGTGAACCGTATGCCCAAAAGGACGAGCAGGAGCGCCTCCACCCAGCTGTGTTCTTCGGTTGCTGTGAGCGCTGCCTTAAGCTGACGGGGAAAGCGTTCCACCATGCCATTACTCGTGGGATGGTGCGCCGTTGTACGTATGCGAGTGGCACCGATGAGCTAGCTGAGTGACGCTAGTGAAGAGGGCGGATTCGAAGTGCCGGCCACAGTCCGTTGTGATCGTGGAAGGCACCCCGAAGCGGGCAACCCAATGGTACAGGAAGGCACTGGCAACCATTTCAGTGGTGATGTCCACGATAGGGATGGCCTCCGCCCAACGGGTGAATCTATCCACGCATGTCAGCAGATAAGTCTTTCCGTGGCAGGGTGGTAGTGGGCCAACAATGTCTAGGTGAACATGATCAAATCGGGAGTCCGGGGTTGGGAGTGCTCCTAGTGCTGTCAAGGTGCGTCACTGTATCTCGGAACGCTGGCAGGCTACACATTCACGTGCCCAGCGCCGGGCGTCACGATTAATGCATGGCCATCCCTAGCAAAAATTCCCAATAGAAAATTAATAGCTTATTGGGTTATTGACACCTATTGGTTCTGTATTTGCCTATTGGTAAAGTATTGGTTTTGTATTTGCCTATTGGATCATTGAGACCTATTGGTCATGTATCTGCCTATTGTAATTAGTCTTGTATAAGTGTACTGTGGCTGTTTATCTTCACAGAAGAGGGCCCACAATGTGGCAACACCCCTAGAATGATAAGCACAGATAATGATTGAGGCACATGTACACAAATATATTCTCAAAACAAAACTACATATTCTTCCTCTGGCCCTTCATGATGTCAGCTATTTTGCAGGCTACTATTTTGCCAATGCAACTATGCCTTGTGGCAATTTCTGCGGGGCTGCTGCATCGGCTCTCCAGGTAGTGCCTGAAAAATGCTGAAAATAAACAGGACCATGAAATCGAAAAACTGAAACACTTTTTTTTAATTCATCAGTTTAATTTTGATTGCCAAGTATTAGTATAGAAACTTGGGCGCACAATGAGAAATTATCTAGACCTTTAATTACCGCACATATGCACAATTTTGCAACAGTTTGAACTATATACCAAAAGATTGCATGAAACATTACATAGCATTTTAAGTGGGTTAGAGCATACCTTTTAGAACTTCATATTTCGTAGCATCCAAGGGTGGCTTGGCTTCCGCTTTAGTTCTATTTGATGCAGCGCCCGTGACACTTCTGTTAAAGAGGCCTGCAGTCGAAAATATTCGAACGCTGGCCTCACGAACAAAAATGCCATCTTTCGGGCGCTGCATCAAATGTTCGTACACGGATTTCTGCA
>NC_051156.1:91805407-91841924 GCF_013339745.2 Dermacentor silvarum | reverse complement strand
AAACATTCATGTTCATAGCGCAACCTGCACTCGCCTTGCCACTTGTTTTAATACTGCTTATTATTTTGATAAGTTGCAGCGACTGATTTGTAGGCCCTTTCAATCCATGGCTACATCCTACTGTTCACAGCTAATTTTTGCATCGCATAAATGTCTCATTGGAAACTCATCACCAAGTGACTGGCGCTCTTGGCATATTTGGCCCTTGCGCCATTAAATTCATACATACACTATGGATTTCGAGAAGGCCGGTCCACAACCGACCATCTTGTGCGCATTGAAGCAAACATACGCGATTCATTTGCTCATAAACAATATTTTTTGTCAGTTTTTCTCGACATGGAAAAGGCCTATGACACCACATGGCGCTATGGCATTATCAGAGACTTATCAGGAATGGGTATCCGTGGCAACATGCTTAGCGTAATTGAAAGCTATCTCTCACACCGAACTTTCCGAGTTAGAATTGGTAATGCCCTCTCTAGGCCATTTACACAGGAAACCGGGGTACCTCAGGGTGGTGTACTTAGCTGTACCCTTTTTATTGTTAAAATGACCTCTTTACGCTCGTTTATCCCACAAAGTATGTTTTACTCGGTATATGTTGATGATGTCCAGATTGGATTTAAATCGTGTAACATCGCAGTCTGCGAGCGACACGTTCAGTTTGGATTGAACAAAGTCTCAACATGGGCAGATCAGAACGGCTTCAAGCTGAATCCACAGAAAAGCTCCTGCATCCTCTTTACAAGGAAGAGGGGCCTTGTCCCAGAGCCCAGTATCCAGCTTAATGATCAGTGCTTACCTCTGAACACACAGCATAAATTTCTTGGTGTCTTGCTTGACTTTAAACTTACATTCATTCCGCATATAAAGTATTTGAAAGCCAAATGTTTGAAAACAATGAACATCCTTAAAATTCTTGCGCACACGACATGGGGCAGTGACAGGGGCTGCATAATGAACCTGTACAGGAGCCTCATACGGTCACGTCTGGACTATGGGTCTGTGGTGTATCACACTGCCGCTCCAAGTGCACTGAAGATTTTAGATCCTGTCCACCATTTAGGCATTCGCCTGGCCACAGGCGCCTTCAGGACAAGTCCTATACACAGTTTATACGTAGAGTCTAATGAGTGGTCACTCCACCTGCAAAGAACATATATAAGCTTCACATATCTCCTCAAAGTGCAGTCTAATCCTGAACACCCGTGTTATAAAACTGTTAAAGATTTCACGTCTGACACGCTATTTCAAAACCGACCTTCAATGAGAAAACCTTTTACACTACACGTGAGGGAGTTGAGCGAGGATATGAATGTCCCACTAGATTTGCACCCACTGATGGCTCCAGCAAGGCTGTTGCCGCCGTGGCTGTGGCAAATGATAAAATGCGACACGTCATTTGTCGAAGTTACAAAGCACGCTCCTGTGGAACACATCAGAATGCACTTCCGAGAACTTCAATTAAAATACCAATGCCCAGAATTTTATACTGACGCATCAAAGTCCAATGCTGGCGTGTTTTATGCAGCAATTGGTCCATCTTTCTCAGAATCTGATGTATTGCAACCCGAAACAAGTATCTTTTCCGCGGAGGCATACGCATTAATGTCGGCTGTAAAACACATAAAGGAATTAAAACTTGAAAAAGCTGTCATATTTACAGACCCTCTCAGCATAGTAAGAGCTTTAGTGTCTCTACGGAAACATAAAAATCCAATAATCAATGACCTTTACTCATCTCTGTGTACTATGTACGCATCTAACCAATATATCGTAATATGTTGGGTGCCAGGGCACAGAGGCATAGTGGGCAATACGCTTGCAGACGAACTTGCTACATCCATATCTACGGGAACCTGCAACTCTACCGTAGCAATCCCTCCCACAGACTTGAAGCCTTTCTTCCGCAATAAGCTGAGAAACTTTTGGCAATCCATCTGGGACCATGAAACCTCCAACAAACTTCATTCAATCACGCCGCACCTACGAAATTGGCCTTCGGTAACAAAATCGCGACAAACTGATGTCGTGCTTTGTCGACTGCGAATAGGACATGTGTACGGCACTCATTCTTACCTGCTCACTGGTGGTGAACCTCCACTTTGTGGTAGGTGTGGTGAGAGGCTGACCGTTCTCCATGTCTTGGTAGAGTGTCGGGAACTAGAGGCTGAACGAAATAAGCACTTTCCTATAGCACACCGATGCCACATTCCCCTTCATCCGGTTTTGTTTCTTGGAGAAGAACCAATTTTTGACTATAAATCAGTGTTACAATTTTTACAAGATGTCGACTTATTGCGCGTTATAAGCCCACGTGATTCGTAGCGCGTCCTCTCAATGGAGGCTGCTACTACGATAGTTATGACCTGTATGGCACATGCCTCCAGGTCCTTGTGCTTAAGGGCCCTGGTGAGGCACTAGTGCTACCTCTTTTTAATACACCGTTTCTTCATAACATGTCATGTACCATCATCAACGTTTAATGCATATATAATTGCGGACATTTCAACGAATCTTAGGCCTCTATACAGCCATGTCTTAATCCATGTCCTTTATCCATGTCTTAATATTAATTATTCATCCACCCATAGCAGCCTATTACCATAGCATTGGCGCTCTTTGGCCACATCTGGCCCTTGCGCCAATAAACCCCAATAATCATCAGACAATTCACTGTTAGCAAGAACTGCTGCGGTGTTATGTGGGTGTTGCAGCCTGATGACATTCTCACTATGCCGAAGAAGTTCTCAACTTTATCCTGGCTGAGGCGTGACGTCAGCAGGTATATGAATCCAACCTCTTTGCGTAAGTACTCAAGCATCTCCAGCGTACTTGTCAGTGTTACTCTAAGCCCTTCTGCAGTGGAATCACTCAGGAAATGTCCTTTATCGGTCTGGTGCTCCCATTTGTTCAGAAAATCAAGCATTTCTTTTATCCGTTCCGCACCAGAAGAGTTCGGTCTTAGAGCTTCTGCTGGGTACCTAGCAGTCATTATGCTGATGAGTGATTTCATTCTTGTAAAGAACTTCTCTGTTGCGCCTGTTTCCACACTTCCTCTCTAGTTGCGCCCGATAAAGGAAGAATGCCTGCAAAGGACCTTGCCCGAAGATTTGAAAGGCATAACTGGCTCTCATCTTCTCGAAATTTTTAGGTGCAACGTGAACATTATTTATGCCTGGCATCGCCCTTAAAGCAATTGCACTTGTGTCAAGCTTGAGAGCTTCTTTGACGAACTGTAAGGACACTTGTCCATCCGGCGTGTTTAAAGTTGTGTTGAGGAGTCTGTTCCGTACATTCTTCACTAGGTGAGGGAAATCAGAAAAAAAATAGAGTGAGCGGCTGCTGTCTACTGGATGTTGCCTCTTGCAGACCACTTCTTTCACTGATGCTCTTATATTGAGCACCCTCCACATTTTTCTGTTCCACGAGGCTGCATCACACGTAACAAAATCAACGAGAAGACCAGCTTTCTCCGCAAGAATTGTGGCTTCAACAACAATTTTGGCTAACAACTCACCCTTAACATTCTCGTGGCTGGCAAACGAACCAAGAACTTGGGTCCAACTGCCAACAAGTGGCACAAACATTACAACTAGACCGTGATTACATGGCAAGGATTCTTGTCCTTTCGGTGTGTATGCACCAAGATCTACAAATCCTTCGATCTTTGCTCCTGACGTCACTGAAAGATGTTCGGACAACTTCATTTCGTCGATAATGATTCCCCCGTGCCGATGAAGCTCATCTAGTTGCGCGGTTTTCCCTTTCAGAGCGCTCAACATTTTTTCGTTAAATCCAAACCCAGACCTATACTGAGCTGTGTACTTCCTGATTGTGGTCTCACTTGGGAAAGCCAAAATTCCCTGCTTCCGCATATATCGGTAGGGCTTAAGACTTCTGATTCTAAGCAGAATGCATTCTAGAGTCCACTCCCTGTCGTACGTCATTCCACGGGGACTTTTTCTCTTTGATGCCTCGAAACACTGCCGGACAGCTAGTTGCTGCTTAGGTGAAAGAGTCCTAATCTTTTCAGCAAGCACTTCCTCACTCGTTGAAGCACTTTCCGCCTTTGTCTTGTTGAGATCTTCAGCAAGCTTATATATCTTCGATAGAAGCCGCTTGTTTCGGCGGTTGCTCGCTAGCAGCTTCTGCGAACTAATCCTTGAGGGACGTTTTGACATCTTCCGACGTCTGACGCGCGACTGCCGTGTAACAAGCGCTCTCCTTAAGTACTTGCATGCGACGCACGGCGTTCTCTCCTTTGTTGTTTTCCCATGGCAGTTGATGCTGAAAGCAATTCCCGATTTCATTTCCATCTGGCCGCGCAAGTGATCTGTAAGGCTGCTTGTTAAAGAGCTTTCATTACTCACAACTGCTCCGCAGCAGAGAAGCATTTGGTTCGCCTTTTGCAATACAGTCGTGGCGTCCTGTACTCGAAGCAGCGAAGACTCTGCAGTCAGCTTGCCTTGCAAGAACGTCTTCGAGCGGAAACCGCCGGAGCTATCCGCAGTGAAAAATATAGCCCTTTCTACTTTTACCTCACCCGTGACGGAGTTCAGTGCGCACAAAGTAAAACATACTCCTTCGTTGTCTTGCATCTCGTGCAGCGTCCAGCGCTTATTCGGCACAGTTGCGTGCTTCAGTGCATCGACAGTTAGGGATGCATCAGCCTCGGCAGGTTCGCACCCACCAACAGTATCGGTAGTGTCGGCCTCGCCAGCTTCGCCGTTACTGGCAGGTTCATCCACACTGTGATCTTCGCCGGCACTCGATACCCGAGCCTTTTTCGGTAGAATGGCAGCTTCACTTGCTTTCCGCTCCCTCTGCTTTCTTGCGGGAGTCACATGCTTGCTTAAATACGCCGGGACGTTTACTAAAATCGTCAGTACGGCGTTGGGCGTAAGCGTAGGCTTTCCCCGCGGTAGGCGAACTTCTTCACCATTAATTTGGTGCACATAGTCTCGAACGATGAAGTGCGGCTGAAAGTGGAGTTCACACACTGCGCAATCCGCGGTGAGTGGCTTGTCCGCTCTGTGCAGATTTCGCTCCCACAGGCTTCGTCGTGCAGGGTCAGCAGGCGCTTTGAACAATGAGGGTTCCTTAGCACCTTTGGTTCTGTCATACCCGCTGCTGCACCCGGGAGCGTAACAATGGTTCAGGCGTTGCTTCCCCATCGCTGAGGAGAATCACACAATCACCGTTCACGACACCAGCACAACTAAAATAACTGAACACGCACAAAACAAGCTGCTACACATCGCGCTACCCAAACGTGCCGGAGACGGCGGGAGGAGCATGCCAAAAGCAAGCTGAGCACAGCCGGCGCAGCGTAGTCAGCGACGGCAGCGCCGCCGCTACGGGCGACACCTGCACTGACGCGCGTTTTGAAGGCGCAGCCGCTCCGTTCGCTCCACTGCCCTCTTCTAGTTCACTGTAGCTGAGCTACAGTGAACTAGAACATCTTATAGTGGCAAAAGCAAGGAGCTTCTCGTGAGGTTCAAAAAGCTGCCGCCGCCGGTGGCGCTGCAGTAGCTACCGCGAGGTGCTGCGGAGGGGAAACGGGTATAGCGCGGTACAACGCCGCAAACTTTTCTTTTTTCTCCTGATGCATTGCGTGTAAAAACCATATAGTTGCGGGGTGATAGTTGAAGCACTGCCGAAGGCTTTTTATTTTGTTCTTTTCAGCAAAGTGAACTACATGAGTCATTTACCGGTCAGTTGTGGTTTACTTTAAAACTTGAAAACATTCTCACGATTTTTTTTCCCGTAACTTGAGCAAAAGAAACCATGTACAAACCACGCACTTCATTTTATTTATTTATTTATTTATGAAGAAAATAGTACTTATGAAAGGACATGCTGTTGCAAATAGCGACAAAGTGTGTGATCACTTGACAAATCAAACAATTTTAACGCGACAGCGTTAGAGAGCTCGTTTCGCAGAAATTGCGATGTCAGCGGCGGCGTCATTAGCCTTGTGCGAAAATTCGAGGCAGATGAAAATAAAGATAAGAGCCGGAGAGCGTTCGCACTTCGGCTTTCCTTGCGGCACAGTTTAGGTCTCCACTGAGAAGCGAAGGAAGGGCAGCGATTGGGAAGTCGAGCGTGCGTGCAGATATCGCTGTCACGTTCAACTCTTAAACGCGAAGCTTAAGGGTCCCCCAATTTATTACTTCAACAACACTTCATCAAATCCATTTGTTTACCAAACTAAATATCAAGGTTTTTTTTTTTTCCTATGAAACCTGAAGCCAATGATGTATGTGAATAAATAAAAAAATGTCGAACAGAGATCACTCTATGGGAAGCACAAATAATGAACACTAGTACAATACATCAAAGGGTAGTCACCATGAACATTTAAACAATAATTTAACACACAAATGTACGAAGACAAATTTTACATAAGCACTGAATTCTCACACAGTGTAAAGACAACTGCAGAAATTAATTGTATGCAAATGTAGAAATGGTATAAAAACTAGCCTTCTTACAGTAGCTTCATCACATTGAAGAAACAAACATGGTCTTCCTACAAACATAACACCAAAATGGGGGTGAGAGCAGTCTACGTACAACGGCTGAGCTTCAAGTACTTCGCTGTTTCACGCTTTTGCACGCTGGCTCGATTGAGCGATTTTACAAAAAAGTGCAGTCGAGTGGTAACAAAAAATGCCACCATCTCAACCGTAAGCACTTCAGCATGCTCAGCACATCCGACACTGTCCCGTGGTTGGGATTTGATAAGGGAAATTACATCCATGATGCTTTCATGATGAAGTTCTTGTGCACTGAAACAACCTGTAAAAAGATTTTCCAGGTTTTGTATGAACCTTAGTAGGAATCCCGACGGGTACAACAAGCCACCATTATCCTTCAGCTGTGTAAATTCAGCAGCACGAAGGTTTTGGAGCTCTTTTTTGTCTGCAAGCAGGACCTTCTTACATGCATCACAACTGGTTTTGGCCAAGAACTTTCGTGCCACGTATCCAGCGACATAAAAAGTTAAGCGTTCATCGCTTTTTGCAGATATGCAGGCAACATGATCTGGTGCACTTTTTTCCAACTTGTTAACTGCAAGTTCAGCACTACAAAGATCGTCATTAGCAATGAGCTGGTCTAACAAAAACTGTTTGTTCTGCTCATCCCCATCTGCAGCGTCAGCCCCAAGCAAAGCAGTCAACATACCTGGCTCAGCATTACCGTTTGTGACAGACTTGGCAAGGCTATAAAAACTCAGACAAGAAACTGTTATCAAAAACTGCTGTGGAGTGGGGTGTGTGCTACAGCCTGACGCCTGCCTTGCAATGCCGAAAAAGTTTTCAAGTGGGTCCTGGCTCAGCCTTGATGTCATGATGAACTTGTACTCAAGTTGCTGACTCAGGTAGTCCAGCAGCGACAAGACACTTGCAATGGTGACCCTCAATCCAACTGTTGTAGAGGCCGACAAGAAGCCACCACGGCCTGCTGCATGAACCTCCCACTCAACGAGGTAAGCTAGAAATGACAGCAACTTGTCCACGGCAGCGGAGTCCGGACGCAGAGCCTTGGCCGGAAATCGAGATGACATTATCTCAATGAGGTCCCTCATCATGCTGAAACTATAAAGCATGTAATGAGAGTTTAAAACAATGAGCAGAGGCGCTGGTTGCTTCATTTTAAATAAAAGGTAAATCACAAACAAAAAAAAATGTAATGAAGGTGTGCTGCTAACACCGTGTCAGTACTTACCCGAAAAACGTCAAGACGGGCTGGATACTCCGACAGATGGCTTCTATGTCATTTCTGTAGAGCCGCAGGCCATTTAGCACAGTGTCACTGAAGAGCTGGTAGGCAAAGGTCACCCGCATCTTCTCGAAGTTGTTGGGCTGAATATGCCGTGTCGTGATGCCAGGCATGGCCTGAAGGGTCACATTTGAGCCATCCATCTTCAGAGCCTCTTTTACGGGATGAAGTGACACCTGCATGGAAGAACAAAACATTTCATTAGATGCTGCACAACTACCACCTTACTTTTGCTTTGAAAGATTTCACTTCAAAACATGCTCATCACATTAACAGAATAAATTTCTGCGCTTACTGGTCCTGTTGGTGTGTTGAAAGCCCGACTTGAGCAGCCCATTTCTGATGCATTTAACAAGATGTGGGAAATCAGAAATGAAATGGAGTGACCGCTTGTTGTCTACTGGATGCTGAACTTTACATTTCGTGCTGGACACAGTCGCATGAATACCCATCGTGGCCCACATGTTACGGTTCCAGGCCGCACCATCACAGGTGATAAAGTCTACAAATAACCCAGCTTTCTCTGCTAAGATAACTGCCTCCAGCATCACTTTTGAAAGTAGATTTCCTTTCATGTTGCCCTGTGTGGCAAAAGAAGCAAGTATTTGTGTCCATTTGCCGTTGAACGGAACAAACATTATAACCATGCCATGGTCTGCCACTTTATGCTTGGCAGTGGCAGGAGTTAGCTGACCGATATCGACAAAGCCTTCTATGTGGCCTGACGATGACACAGAGATTCTCGGAAAGCTTCATCTCATCAACGATGAGACCCCCATGCCTTTTGAAGGCATCCATAGTAGACGTTTTCTCCTTCAGCACGCTCATTACCTTTGCATTGAAGCCAAATCCCGTCCTGTAAGACCTCATATATTTCTGCAGAGTCACTTTGCTCGGCAAGACAAGAATTTTCTGCCTACGCATGTCTTCATACAGTTTAGGTCCTTTCATACGCATGATCAGACATTCCAAAATCCACTCCTTCGAGTATCTCATGCCTCTAATGTTTTTCCTCTTTGCGGCCTTGAACATGTGCAGAGCTCCTTCTTGCTGCTTTTGAGGCAGTTCTTTAATACGGCCGAGAAAAGCTTCATTGCTCAGCTTACAGTTTTCTTCTTTCATAGCTCGGATTTGACCTGCCAGTGTACACAAGCGTGAAGCAGTTCGCTTTGCCTTCTGATTGGCTACTCGAAGTCTGTGGAACCAATTATGTGCGACACGTTTTTTTTTCAGCTTGGATTTCCGGGCCAAGAGTGCTTTTCGCAGGTAGCGACAATGAATGCAGATGCCTCCTGTAAAATGTAAAACACAGAATGAGCTATTTACTAAAATGTAACCAAGTGCAAGACAGCCGAAAAGAAACTAAGATAATAGAGCAGACAAACATCTGAAAAATGAATTGTAGAGCTATTTGGAGCGTGTTTATATAGCAGTCCCTGTCCAGCATTTTTTCTTGAATATTATTCACTTTAATTACGAAGAATGTGATTCAGCTGGTTGAACATCAGGTTAGGAACAAATTAAGAGGCTTTGTTAGCCACAACAGAAAATACTCATCTTAATTAAAAAGAAAAGCTCTTACATACCTTTAGCTGTCACCACTCCAAGGCAGTGCTTGCTGAACACACCATCATTTGCAGGAGTAATCGTGCGTTTCATCTTGTCAGTCAGGTTCTGAGCAATGTCTTCATAAGTGTCTCTACTCATTGCACCTGCACAAAGCAATGCAGAGTCTACTACTTCAAAAATATTTCTTGCATCAAGAAGGGAACTAATTTTTCCGTACTTCTTCTCTCTGCCATTAAAATAGCAGCTTGCCACAATGTCATTGTGTTGATCTAAGGTGAAGCTCATCACTTTCTCATGGAAAATACCAAACGGCTCCTTTCTTGTGCGTGTCGTGGCATACACCAGGACATCCAGATCTGGTGTAATAAGCTTCGTCCACAGCCTTGGAACATATAGCGAGTCGGCCAGGGCCCGCAGATCAGCTGGTACAAGAGAATCCGCCTTTTGCATTGCGCTGTGGCGCCACCTTAGCGGGCTCCGCGAGAAACAATACATACGGCGTCGGGGCCCCGCGGGACGCGGAGAGTTGAAGTGTGTTTGTGCATTTGTCTGTCGTTGTAATTTTCGTTTTGTGCGAGTGGCCGCTTGTTGGACAGGATGCCTAGGCCGGCAATGACTCTGGTGCAACTTACAACCGCAAGTCGTCGAAATATGATGACGGGATTTCATGCAGCTACGCCGACAAAACCAGTCACCGTGCGATGTGCCTCTGAACGAATACATCGCACCGCAACGCGATTGACACACCGGCTACGCTTGTAGTCCTGTTATTCATATTTATTCGTACCCAATATGAGTCCAAACATGCTTCGGAAGTTGAAATGCACGAACGTGAGCACTCGCCAGCCGCCCACATCAAGTTTAAGCTGTGGTCGATTCCGCTCAGCGGAGGTTAGCCGTATCCTATATAGCAGCAGAGTTCATGCATTTGCCAGTGTTAGACCTGCACTGAACGTACGCAAATAGAATGATAAAAATTGCTTTTATAGCTGAGTCTTGACCGCAGTGGCCATAGCTCGTTGAAGGGGCGACACTGCGCCCAGAGTATTTATGCAACGCAGGAACGGCGCATTTGTTTACATCGGCACGCGTACGGCCACCGCTCGCTGTTCGCTTCAAGTACAGTAGAAACCATGCACCGCTCAAACGAAATAATGAGGAAATGTTCAAAATATATATGAACACTTCTCATGCACATAGCAGAAGCGATCACACTGAGACGAGAAGGCATGAACCTCCCGGGCACATCGAAAACGGCGACAACGATCACCTAGCCGCCCTGGCACGCGAAAATGCCGATGCCCGCCGTACTCGCGTGGCAACGAGCGGTGTTGTTGCTTACGATGCAGTATCAAAAGGGCCATCACTTGTTGCCTGTTTAACATAAGAGGCAAACTGTGTTTTCGATAACTACTAAATCTGGCAGCATAAAAATACACTCTCTGTAGTTGCACTTCGTTCATGGAAGCGCCGGCGACTGCGACCGACAGCCTTCGTTCAAGAACGGTGCCTGTACCGCGGTATTATCACTGCGCCGTGTCGCCGCTTCCCACTCTGTGTGTGCATCGTACTATGCTAAGAGTGGTTCACTTCAAGTCGGTAAGGTCAGTACCGAACTATATAAGCAGTTTCCTTCGTCGTACTTGCTTATCCTATATTTCAGGTCCGCCGGCAGCGGACGAACTCGTAGGCTGTGTTAGGCCTGATGAAGCTGCCTGAACGAGATCGACACCACCTCAAACTTGATGTGGAGGGCTTTAAAGGCGTGGAAATCGTGCATATCAGCGTCGGAAGCACGTTTCGACTCAATTTGAGCGTCAATAAATACATACACGAGCGCATTTGCGGCTATATTCACGTTGTCGGTGCGATGTTCTCACTCGGCGGCCGCTCGCGCGGCGATCAGCACACTGGTTTTGGCGCCGGCGTGAGGTCGACTTCTGACCGTCATCGGTGTCGTGTCGGCATACATTGTGATGTACCGGACGTTAACCGAATATCCCTGTGAACAGCTGAAGTTTCTACCGAAACACAGCGCAAATACCGCGTCGTCGAACGGCACAGCACCGACAATATCGAGTTCGCGTCCTCGACGGCTATGCTGCATACTCGTGCGTCGTCAGCTGCACGAACCACCGACGCCGTACAAAACGTTTTCGGCGCTCGCCGCTAGGGTACAGCGCATGCGCACTCGGCACATGCAAAAGGCGGATTCACTTCGTCGTTTTCGAAGGCCCTCGCGTTCGGGTCGACATTTTGGTCCTCGGCCAAGCTCGCTTCCTGCTCATCGCGGCGAGACAACCGTACTTTCTTGGCCGATTCAGACGAGGGAACACTGCGACGCTTTCTCTCTGGTCTTGGCTTCACAAGTACTTTTGAAAGGTATGCAGGTAGGTCGGGTAAGAGCGTTGGCACTGCACCTGCTGCAAGCGCAGGCCTTCCCCGGGGGATTCGCACTTCGTTACCGCCGATAACATGCACGTAATCGCGAATAACAAAATGCTCAGCAAAGTGTTTTTCGCACACCGCAGATGTCTCGGCTAGAGGTTTGTCCTTCCGTTTGAGGTTGCGCTCCCACTCCTTCCGGCGGTCTTCCTCTTTTGGCAGGGAAAACAACGAAATCTTTCGTCCGTTTTCTACGCGATGGCCCGGGTAGCCTGTACGGCAACCCGGAGCGAAGCAATGCGTGTCCGGCTTTCTCTTCTTGTTATCTATTAGGATATAGGGTGCTTCATCGACTCCGAACGCACAAAATACGATAAAAAAAAAAAGAATCACCACAACGCAAACATGCACTCGCGGGTTGAGCTGCGCCAAGCCACGGCCGCTCGCCAAGCAGTCCTTCGCACGTGTTGCGTGCGTCCAGTCAGTCCAGTTTTCTCCTCGGGATAGCGACAGCAGCGCGACACGCGGCGAGCAGCTTTTTCTATCACAGCCCCTCCCACGGGTGCCCGCTTCGCTCTTGCCACTACAAACCTTCTAGAACACTGTAGCTGAGCAGACAGAGCGACTCGGCTTGACTGGTTCGCAGGCTGGGCTTGTCTTCGTCCGGCCGAGCGCGGATGGCACGCGCGCAGGACACACGGTCGGTCGCGGTCAACGTTACTAGACTCACGGCCGGACTCGACTCTCCTCCGCGCGGAGAGTGGAGTCATAGAGTTTCAAATTACTATAACTAGAGGGCAATGTGGCGCTGCGATCGTTCAACTATCATGGGAATGATGGGAAGTACAGGCTACGGATTGGTATTCTGTTGACTGGCGAACTAGTCTACAGGTATTTTTTTGTCAGTTTTGGTTTCGCTAGTTTTGCTCCAAGCGCAGTTGCTACAATCCGCAGTGGGGCAGTGCGGCGCAAAACTCTCGAGCTCTCTGTATTTGTTCGGTCGCTCGAAGTAGCGATAGGGTTCTTTATTCTATGGCGATAGCGTGCTGAGCTAGCGACTGGAACGATGCTTGTGTCGCGGCGTGTTGACGAAGCCCTGACGAGAAAGCGACGGCATCGTAAAAGGTGAGAGAAAGTGTTTCGACTGTTTTGACCCTGCTTTGTTAAGTGTGTTAGGTTGACGCCGTAGCGTTAGCCGCTTTATCAAACTTCAGAAGATCGAAAAGAAGGTAACATACAAGCACAGTACTCGCGGGATCGAATCCCGGCCACGGCGGCCGCACTTCGATGGGGGCGAAATGCGAAAACACCCGTGTACTAGATTGAGGTGCACGTTAAAGAAGGTGGTCCAAAGAAGGTGGTCCAAATTTCCGGAGTTCCCCACTACGGCGTGCCGCATAATCATGTCGTGGTTTTGGCACGTAAAACCCCATAATTATTTTTAAAGCACAGTACTACGCACATCTTCTCTGCTTAAAACCTTTAAAGCACATAGAAAACGTGGCATATCCCCACAAATAAGTTTCAGTGGCGGATTTCATTAAAATTCCTGGGATGACTGATCGGGCCGGCGTATGCGATCATTGTAACGCGTCGCGATACTGCATCTAGTGATGGCTTACGTGTGGGATGTCTGATCGGTTGTGGTTCCGTTGTAGTGTGTCAAGTACGCTCGCTTTTACACGAGCCCATAGAAACGTACCAGCTACGTTCGTTAGATTATGGGGGTATGCAGCATACGTTTCCGGCGCACAACATTCATAATAATATGAAAGCTTGCGGCTTTCATTTATATTTCAGCTTGCGATTGCTCTTACTTTCCTGTCTAGTTTACTAACGCAGCGCCACTTGACTGACGGAAGAATGTTGCATGTGATAACTGAAAAAGAAAATGGTGCGTTTCAAATACTGTAGCTCAGATGAAGAAAGAAAAACACTATAGTAATGAGGTTGACCAATTCCTTGCTCATAAAATTGGTGCATTGCAAAACCTGGAAGTGTGTGGTGGTGTCGTGCTGTCATTGCTCCTTGCAATTTAACTTGGTGAATGTCCGCATGAAATTGACTCCTTATACTTTTTAGTTTAGAGATTAGTATTAACATAAATGCAGTGTGTATATGTGTCGCTGTAGTCATTCATTTTTGTAATGTTGCCAGGGTTTACATAAGATTGACAGTTGAAGGAATCGTAGCAAAAGGAAAATAGGACAATCAAGCACAGTTTTTTGGTTTGCTTGCAAAACACAGTAAGACAGACGAAATAAATTTTGTTGTTGAAAGTTAGCGCTTGTCTTCGTCTTCGTTTCTTCTCGTGTCCGTGTTTTCATGCGCTTCCTCATTTGAGGCCCGGCAACTAGTATGTCATAGTGTGCACTTCATAGAAGACCTAGATGCGAGCAACACAGCATTGAGCAACCAAAATCTTGTGCACAACGTGTTGGTTGATTACAACGCTGCCCATCCTTCCGGTGAACACATCGAGTGAGCTTCAAGTGTTGCTGCTGATGCCTTCACAAGAAATCGAGGGTAGAAGACAAAAGACAATTTTAAAAAGCATATAACAATAGTGTAGCATAGTATAACAATATAAAATATTGTGTTACTAAAGTTCATCCGTGTGTGAAGGGTTTCAGTGGACGTACTAAAACAGCAAGGCCAGCTTGTTCTATTTAGTGTATTTTTCGAGGAAAATATTGGTAAAGTAAGATGTATTAGTTTCTGTAATTACTTAATGTTTTGGTAGGACAGTAATTGGTCGCTGTAGGCAATTGCAATTTTGATTTAATTATAATTTTGTTTATCTGTGCTGTGTAGAATTCTGATTGCAGCACATATAAAATCGGCCATACAATCGGCTATGTTGGTGTTTGCAGTTGCATACTATATAGCTCGACCTCATTCAATTTTGCTCAACCAGCCAATCAGTGCGCGCCTGAGGGAGAAAGGCGAACTACCGCCGAAGTGGAACGTTTCAGAATACGGCCCCAGGTTGTATATATTAACCAGAGGCCTTTTCTTAACCGCCCTTGAATTTGAATTCCCCAACTATAAATAGTTCTTAGCTAAATTTAGTTTTCACCTAGGGTTATGTTATAAAATTAAGTTTTTTGAAAATCAGATGCCATTTGACCCAGTAATCATGATACGAAACTTCAACTCATACTGTGCACAAGAATGATTCATATCTGCCTTTTATACGAATGTTTTAAAACATCCTAAGCGCAGTGTCCACCAACAGTGACATCACAGGAATGACAGGATCTCTGCCCTTTGAAGTTAGCCCAGCCTTCTCGTCCTGTGGGGCAGCATGTATGCAGTGAGGCTGAATTATACTGTTCTTTGCCATCACTTCTCTTGCAACCTAAAGCATCCCCCTCACTTTCTTCAGAACATGAATATGGTTCATGTGATATGGCTAGGATGGGGTAATTTGACAATGTGGCCTCAGTGTATGCTTCATCTGGTGATTGGCACAAGCATCACTAGCTTGACATCCCACAAGGTCACACATGCTGTTCCTGTGAAGTTACCAGTGGTATGAAGACACATGTAATTTGGCATGTGTTTGCAAGTGTTCAAGTCAAAGGAACCTATAATTTTTGCTTGTGTGCCTGAGGGGTTGAAGCTTTATACCTTGGTTATTAGATTGGAATAGACATACAAAGAAAGAAAAGGGGACAAAAATTGTGTCAGTACTCTTCAGTATTCTTGATCCCATTAGACAGTTTCTTCCCTGATAAGTTCATTCGCATGAACATAGTGAGTTCGAGACAAAAACATAATGTGAAATCATCGTTACTGTGAACTGGAGGGGTTTGCCATGTTTTGCTAGAACATTTATATTGTGCAACATATATTCATAAATTTTGCTCTTTAATGTCAGTTTTGCTCTTCGCAGCTGCTAACAATCTTTGTGAATTTCTTTCCATGTTTCTTTAGGACCTGAGAGAGACTGACGTTTTGGGATCTGCTACACCTTTCTCTTCCCTGGTATGCAGTGAAAATAAATTGAAAGTTGAAATGAAATAAACAAACATACTTCTACCCTTGTGTTGTCACTGCTTGGTTGAAACAAAGTCGGCACTGCCCCTTCACGCAGTCGGCGTCGTTGTAGACCACCGCAAAAGTTAGATTGCTCGAAGTGGGCAGAGCACAGAGCATGACGTCTGGTTGGAGCAAAGCCTCTCAGACCCATGGCTTGAAGCCATTTTTGCAGGAGGATGGGATTGCCAATTGGAAACCTGTTTATTGAACACAAAAAGTGCAGAAAGTGGTCAGTCATCATCATCATCACCAGTCTATTTATATGTACAGTACAGGACGAGGGCCTCTCCTAGAGATTTCCAATTACCCCAGTCTTGCACTAGCCGATTCCAACTTGCACACACAAATTTTCCAATTTCATCACCTCGCCAAAATTTCTGCCGACCTCGACTGCGCTTCCCTTCACTTGGCACCCCATTCGGTAACTGTAATAGTCCAACAGTTATATGCCCTATGCATAACATTGCCTGCCCCAGTTCCTTTTTTTCTCTCTCTTAATATGAAACGGAATATCGGCTTTCCCCATTTTCTCTCTGATCCACACTGCTCTCTTCCTGACTCTTACCATTGCACCTAACAACTTTCGTTCAGTCGTTTTTTTTGTGTGGTCAGTACGTAGATGCAACTTTCTGCTTTCCTACAGCACTTTGGCTTCTTGTACATGCTGCTAGCCTTAAACCTGTGAAGTGTAGCTGCAGACATATGCTGGGTGTTTAATTAAGCTGCCAGTAATATTTTTTTGCTCATGATGCAGAGTGCAATGGAAAGACTGCTGACTGCTTGCATAAAGCATTTTGTTTGCTACATAGTTGCTCTTCTACTGGCTTGACAATCAAATTTGATTGAGGGCTTCATTGCATTTGTTCATTGAAATGGTTGTTTCAGGACATTTGAGAACACAAACTTACTTGTGGTAAGAAAGGTTGCTGTTTCCTGGCTGTAGTCTGCTGTCGCAAAACGGGTAAGCGCAAAGCCACGACGTAACAGTTGCTGGCGCGCACTTCAGAAGAAGCGGTACGTCAACATAAAATATAGTAAAGCATGCTCGTAAGAGGCCACAAGCGTCTAAGATAGCACTGCAGCAGATGTGTTTAAAAGTACTCGAAGGCGTTCATCAATCGTGACAGCCGATGCAGCCTTTCGAAAGAGCGAGAGAGTTCGCAAGTGCGTACTGTCTGCGAGAAAAGTTCACTTTCCCCGCGTTCGCAGCGACCAGGCGTCGTAGCAGACGACACTTGTAACATTTCTCTCAAAGGCGCAACTCTTTTCTCATAATACAAAATTTTTATTTCCATAAATATTTGATGAGTATTTTTATATAAGCACATGCACGGTTGTTATTGCTGTTGTGAAAGTAAATAAATAATTATTCAATGGCGCTAAATCAGGCAGAACAATGCATACCCTGGTGGTAAACCATGCTTCAATCTCAAAGTCATACAAACTTTATTCAATGTATTATGCATTATATAAAACACAACATAAATAAAATTAATTTTTGCACGAAAATGTTTTAATACAGCTTCGTTTACTGCGCCGCATGCAAACGCCACCAGTTTCAAGACAGAAGTCAATCCGAAGCCTGTACTTCCCATCATTCCCATGTAGGTTGAGGCGACGTTCAGGAGAACCCCCGTAGACACTAGCGCCACTTTTCCCTCTAGGTTTTTTATTTAGAAACTCTATGGGTGGAGTCGAGTCCGGCCGTGCTAGACTAGGTTCAGTTTACAAACTCTCCGCCGGCGCCGTGCTTCGCTTGTGTCTCCGTTTTCAGTTTGGCCCACAGGTGGCGGGAGCGTTCCATCGAGATCCACCCTCGCCGCTCGCAAGGCTGTGCTCGGGCGCCCAACGTGCGCGTTTATTTACGTTTAACCGCGTGGAAAACTTCAAATGCATCGCTGCAACATATCTCAGCCACTGGCGCTTCTTCTGTGCTTGCTTCAAAACATGTGAGCGCGACATGCTTTACAGTCTCGAGTCCACAGCGCCCGGAACATCAGGCGTTTCGCAATGCGTGCGCGGTTTCGCTACATTTTAGTAACGTTGTTCGCTACTCTCCCGCATGCCCTGCTTTTTTGCAATTCGCCTAAGGTTATAACGAGCGTCATTTGAACAAAACATTTTGCATTTGTGTTTTTATACAAACCTGGGGCGTAGCTAGAAACTTTTTTTCAGGGGGGGGGGGGGTGTTCAACAATCTGCATGTATGTTCATGCGTGCGTTTGTATGTGTGCGTGTATATATACGCAAGCAAAATTGAAAATTTTCGGGGGAGGGCTTGAACCCCCCCCCCCCCCCCTGGCTACGCCCCGATACAAATGACTCGCGCAGAAACACACGCGCGTCGCAACTAACGGCCGTGGCTTCCGTGCTCGTGAGCACCCCACTTTCAATGTAAATGCTGCTTCATGCTAAATCGGCGGGCACATCGGGCCCACTGCCCTCACTAGCGATTCAGCATGGATTTGAAAGTAACAAAGCAACAGGGCTTTCATTCATCAGTTTATTCAGGTGTATTCACTTCTGTCTACTACTACTGCTACAAAATAAAGGATAAATACACTGGTTGTCCTCCCACTTTTCTGTAAACTTAAGTTCACACTCCACAAACCTCAAGTACTGGCCGGTACATATGTCCACCTCAGTGGTATAGCGGTTACGGTGCTCGGCTGCTAACCTGAAGGTCGCGGGTTCGATTCTCGCCGTGGCCGTCTGTGTACTGTGCGATGTCAACGCACGTTAAAGAACACCAGATGGTCAAAATTTCCGGAGCCCTCCACTGCGGCGGGCCTCATAATCATATCGTGGTGTTGGCACGTAAAACCCCAGATAGCATTGCTTTGTCCGGTACTTACAAGAGCTTTGCACGCTTTCTGGCAACCTTAACTTGCACACTTGTGTCTTTGTGTTGCCGTACAATCTTTGCATAGAAATGCATGCGAGTTACTAAATAAAACTTTAAAATACGTGCAGAGAGCTCCTCAGAATGACTAGAACACCCAACCTCTCTCTACAAGGCTGCCGCCTTTTGTCAAGTCTTCGACAGTGCACCGAAACAAGTCTCCAAACACCACGTTGGACTTGGTTCTTACAGCTATAGCTTTCTCAATGCGCGTAAGCAGTGCTGTCAGGGCTTTCGATGGCAGCTGGAGGGCACCCGGGACAAAGGAGCGCATCTCGGTGAAAATGGCTGCAGGTGGTACACCATCCGTGGCAAGAAGAGTGGCCTTACACTCATGGCAGCTGGAAAACTTTCCTGCTTTCTTTACTACGTATCCTGCAAGGTAGTACGGGGCAGCATCAGTTGCAGTGGGTCGGCCATAGCTGTGCTGGTTTGGGTTCCCTTCTGGCAACTTCTCTAACGCAATTGTGTGGATGAGCTGTCCAAGCTTGTCCTCTCGTTCCTTTTTTTGCTGAAGAACTTCAAGCCTCTTCGAGCTTAGGCTCTCCTCCACGCTGACAAGAACGGGATCTGCATCGCCAGCACAATTTCCTTTCGTCGCCATCTTCAAGGGAGTGTAGAGGCTCAAAAGCCTGAATATTTGGCCGAAGTGTCCTATCGTAGGGTGATCTTCATCACCGCCAAACGACCTCACGACTCCAAAAAAGCGCTGGGAAGAGAAAAGGAAACATTTGTAAATGTAAATTGCAAAACAAGGCAGCCATAACTACATCCAAATTAACATATTAAATACCTACTTCCAATGGGTCCTGGTTGAGTTTTGCAGTCAAGCACGTATCTTACGTCCTTGTCATGCAGGAGGGTGATTATATCCAGCACCGACATCAATGTCGCTCGGAGGGATTCCGTCGTCAGCTGAGATGCAAAGAGCTTTGTGTTTCTCTCAATGCTGTTCTTTTCGGTCGTGTTCAGCATGATGAGGAAGTCTTTTATCACCTGCAGCATGGGAAACAATTGCCTCCATGAATATATTTGGCTCACAATATAACACAACAAACTACAAGCATAAGAACGCCCGTTACCTGGATTTTCGGAGAGGTCTTATGGATGCCAGCAGCAGGGAGTTTGGCGTTGAGAACATCGAACAGGTCATTCACCTGCATGGTGAAATTTTCCGTTCCTTCACTGTCCTCGAAGCCTGGTGCACGCTGCTCCCTGTAAAACTTGAGCCCAATGGCAACACTCCTGCTGAGCAACTGGAAGAAAGATTTTAAGAAGTCAAATATTTGCATTTATAATACCAAAAAAGAAAACGCCGCAGAATATGCAAGCTAGAGGAATGACATTGGTAACGTACCTTACCTGTGCTGCGAGTCTAACGCTCATTTTCTCCAGCTTGCTTGGCTTGACGTGGGAGGAGGTCAATTTCGGAACGATCTTGAGATGGCTGTCCTTCTCAGCATCGTACAGGCGCTCGTAGTGCTTAAAATTGATGCAGTTGGTACCAGCCTGGTAGAAAAAGCAATGGGATAAAAGACAAAACTAAGTTTTACACATGCTATTTCCAAATTATTCAATCAGCAACTATTATTGCAATCTTGTTTCAATTACCTTTGCATATGTGTGCGTCAGGAGATGGTTTCTCACACACTTTATGATGTGGGGCACATCGCAAAGGAAATGAAGAAAGCGTCCATGCTCAAGTGTAGGATGCGGAATCTTGTTCACAGGCTGATGTAACTTTCCCGATATTCCAAGATGCGACCACATTGATCGGTTGTTTCCCGCACCGTCACTCACAACAGCCAGAACTGATGCACCATGGCGCTCAAGCTGCAGGACTGACTCGACAACAATCTTGGCCAACGCAGCACCAGGAGCTGCACCTCTAGTTGCGAAGCTTGCGATGGGCTGAACCCAAGTATGAAATAGAGGGATAAACATAATTACAAGGGCGTGGTCAGCCAAGATAGCCTTGCTTTGCTCTCCTGTGCTTTCCAACTCCACGAAGCCGTCAAATTTGTATGTGGACTTATTGAACTAGACTCCCTCCCTCTCTGAGTTTGATTTCATCAAGCACGAGTGTGCCATACTTTTCAACATCACGCTTGTCCGCAAAAAATGCCTCGAGCGCTTTCAGGACTACATGGTTGTAACCGTACTCGCACGGTACACCTGAAAGTACCTGGTTAAGTCGGCTGCAGGTTGGTAGGGGAAGCAAGTTCATCTTCCGGGTCAAATTGTAGGCTTTCGGGCTTGAAATGTGAAGAAGAAGGCAGTTCAGTACCCAGCTCCTACTGTAGCGTACTCCCTGTGGACCCTTTGCTTCCATTTGTTTCAAGGACGTCTTGAATGCCAGCTGTTGAAGAGGTGGAAGCGACATTAAATGTTTTCTAATTGATGCAGACTTTTCACTTGTCAGCTGCTCTTTTAGTTGTGCCATATTCTTCATGAATGACACTCTTGAAGCTGCGGCCCTGATGGCTTTCTTTTGCAGATTCTTCACTTTTTTTTTGTCGCCAGGCGTGCCTTTTTTGCTTTTGAGAAGATCTTTTCAAAAGCCTGTTTTTTTCAGTACGGCAGAATGAGCACATTGGCTGCTTGGAAAGTGCCTGGCATCTGAGTGACATGCAGCTGTTGCCTTGTACATCGTATCCGGAGCATGCATGAAACTTGTGCACATTGCTCAAGAGGTCACTGAGGTCATGCATAGTCCCAATGTTCACGCTCACGAAAGCCTTCGCCTCGCGGCCTCTTCCACTTGCGGTTGCCACTCTGTCACTGCCCACAACAACGCATTTCTCAATTTGCAGCGCCTTACGTTCGAACTTCAATGTGAGAAATGCTGCAAATTTACCGCTGCTGTTCTCCACGGTGATTCTCTGCCAAGATGGTGGCAACTCTACACATTCTATTTCGCTAAACGATGGCGCGGACGGCTCGGGCATTTCGTCTTCCACGGCATCAGCAGGAATGGTGCTGCAAGAAGCTTGTTCGGATTGCAGTGACTCTGTTTCAAGGTTAGTGGCCCCATTGCTTTCTCGCTTTCGTTTTCGTCTTTTCTCCGCTGGCTTTGATAAATACGAGGGCAAGTTAGGGAAGATTTTCGGCAGCGCACCGTCGACGAGACTCCACTTACCCCTCGCGATTTCGACAGTTTCTCCGTTGATCACGTGCACATACGTTTTGAGAATGTCCTGGTCGTGAAAATGCAAAGAGCATACTCTGGACTTGGTTGTGAGGTCCTTGTCGGCGCGGGGTATGGCCCTGTTCCACGCTAGGCGTAGTTTCTCGTCGCTAGGAGCGGCAAAGAAATGGCGAACCGACCCGCTTGTGTCGTTCCGGTACCCGCTCGTACAACCGGGCACACAACACGTCGGCATGACTTGGTCAGCTTAGATGCACACACAACACTTCATCGAATTAGCAGTCACATCACGTAAACACATCAGCTACGAAGCACCGGAAAAGTTCCGAACACATGGCAACAGAAGAAATAATGCGGTAGGTTAACGGCCACACGCAGTTCCAACGGAGACTACACGGAGGACTACTGCTTAGCGCACGATCCCGATGCGACTGCAGCGCCAGTCGAAGCGGAATCGGTGGCGGTTCCGCGCAACGCGGCGCAGTTTGTAAACTGAACCTGGTCTGGTAACGTTGCACGAGGGTGCCGGGCGCAAAATGCACATCACGGTGACGGAGGTCGTAGCGTTGTTTTTGTTTTTCTTGAGACACTTGCAGACGAGCACGCGCAAGTTGGCGAGCATGGTCAGCACGGGCGATTGCATCACGGGCATAATCGCTAGTGGAAGATGTGGTGGAAGGAAGCACAGTGTCTAGTGGTAGCGTCGGTTCTCGGCCATACAAGAGGTAAAACGGGGGAAAGCCAGCAGTTTCGAGACGGGAAGAGTTGTACGCAAAGGTAATGTAAGGTAGAGCCAGGTCCCAGTCACGGTGGTCGGTTGAAACGTACTTCGATAGCATGTCTGTAAGCGTGCGGTTCAGACGCTCAGTGAGGCCGTTGGTTTGTGGGTGGTAGGAGGTGGTAATTTTATGCTGTATTGAGCAGGCACGCATGATGTCGTCAATGACTTTGGACAAGAACGTACGACCACGGTCGGTGAGCATTTGACGCGGAGCACCATGCATCAAAATGATATCGTGGAGGAGGAAGTCCGCGACGTCAGTAGGGCAACTGGTCGGAAGAGCGCGTGTTACGGCGTAGCGGGTCGCATAGTCCATAGCGACGGCAACCCACTTGTTTCCTGATGTAGATTCCGGAAAGGGGCCGAGAAGGTCTAAGCCAACACGATGGAAGGGCTCGGCCGGGATGTCGAGCGGCTGCAGGTAACCAGCGGGGAGCTGGGAAGGCTTCTTGCGTCGTTGGCAAGGTTCACAAGCGGCGACGTAACGCTGTACGGAACGGGCAAGGCCCGGCCAGAAAAAGTGGCGACGTACTCGGTCATAGGTTCGAGATACGCCGAGGTGTCCTGCCGTTGGTGCGTCGTGAAGCTCTTCTAGAACGGTTGAGCGGAGGTGTTTAGGTACTACAAGTAGGAACTCAGAGCCGTCCGGATGAAGGTTACGACGGTACAGAGTATCGTCGCGGAGGACGAAGAGGCGTAGAGTAGCATCGGCCGGAGAGTGTTCCAAACGGTCGATGAGTGCTCTGATGTAGACATCACGACGTTGCTCGTCGGCGAAATGAAGGAGCTGGGATACTGAGAAAACGCAAGCAGCATTGTCAGTATTGGACGTGTCAGAGTCGTCAACAGGGTAACGCGACAAGCTGTCAGCGTCTTGGTGCAGGCGGCCAGACTTGTAGATCACGGAATATGAAAATTCTAGTAGCCTCAAAGCCCATCGACCAAGCCGGCCTGTAGGATCTTTTAGCGATGAGAGCCAGCAGAGGGCATGATGGTCAGTGACTACGGAGAAACGACGACCGTAAAGGTAAGGACGGAACTTCGCAACTGCCCAAACAACAGCAAGGCATTCCCTTTCCGTAATGGAATAGTTGCGCTCCGATGGTGATAGGAGGCGGCTTGCGTAAGCAATAACGCGATCCTGGCCACGCTGGCACTGGGCTAAGACGGCACCTACACCATGACCACTGACATCTGTACGCAATTCTGTAGGGGCATCAGGGTCGAAGTGGGCGAGAATGGGTGGTGAGGTGAGAAGAGTGACGAGACGATAGAAGGCGGTGGCTTCTGAAGTACCCCACGAAAATTGTGCTCCTTTCTTCAGAAGATTAGTGAGGGGTCTAGCAATTGCCGCGAAATCTTGAACAAAACGACGAAAGTACGAGCATAGCCCAACAAAACTGCGAACGTCTGCGGATGTCTTCGGAACCGGAAAGTCTCGGACGGCGCGAGTTTTGTCGGGATCAGGCTGCACTCCGGAAGCGTCGACGAGATGTCCCAGAACAGTAATTTTTCGGCGGCCAAAACGACATTTGGACGAGTTGAGTTGCAGCTTCGCCTTTCGAAATACATCAAGTATAGCTGTTAGACGCTCAAGGTGAGAGTCGAACGTTGGCGAGAAGACGATGACGTCGTCGAGGTAACAGAGACACGTGGACCATTTAAAACCTTGGAGTAAGGAGTCCATCATACGCTCAAAGGTGGCAGGGGCATTGCATAACCCAAACGGCATTACTTTAAATTGGTATAGGCCATCAGGTGTTATGAAAGCGGTTTTTTCTCTGTTCATATCGTCAACAGCAATGTGCCAGTATCCAGAGCGAAGATCAATAGAAGAGAAATAGCTGGAACCGTGAAGGCAGTCAAGGGCGTCGTCGATACGTGGGAGCGGGTAGACGTCTTTCTTTGTAATTTTGTTCAAATGTCGGTAGTCTACACAGAAGCGCCACGTGCCATCCTTCTTCTTAACCAACACCACAGGGGACGCCCAGGGACTCGAAGAAGGCTGAATGATGTCTTTATCTAGCATTTTGGTCACTTCAGTTTGAATTACTCGGTGTTCCGACGCAGAAACGCGATATGGTCGTCGGTGAATAGGCGTAGCATCGTCAGTAGGAATCCGATGATTGACCGCGAGCGTCTGGCCCAAAGGGCGATCGTCGAAATCGAAAATATCTCGGTAGGCCGATAACACTTTGCAAAGGTCTTCAGCCTGTGTAGAGGACAGGTCCGCCGCAACCATTTTCTTTATGTTGGGATCGGCGCCAGACGTTGGCGCGAGGGACACGCCGAGCTCGGAAGAACCATCAGTTGGTAAAGTTGCCACTTGATGGTCGCCGAGGCAATCAACGTTGGCAAAGCAAATACCTTGCGGAAAGAGAGAGAGAGAGAGAAACGTTTATTATTGAAACAGTGTCCCGAGCGAGGCTCGGTATCACCCTGAGGTGGGAAGGTTCCTTAGTCCAGGAACCCTCTGGCTTCGGCTGCCCTCTTGGCCCTGGCGACGAGTTGTCGTTGGTCTTCCAGGACCCCGAGGGCGAGCTTGGCCTCCCACGTTTCAAACAGGTGGTCTTCGTTTGCTTGTGGTGCTCGGTTAGCGTCCATTTCCGGCTGCATTTCGCTGTCTTCATGCCACGGGCATTCCAAGAGCAAGTGTGCCAGGGTGTCGGGAACGTTGCAGAGTGGGCAGAGGTAGCTGTGGAGTGTCGGGTAGAGGCGGTGCATTATAGTGCCGTGAGTGTAGGTGTTACTTTGTAGGCGTCTGAGGACCACGCTTTCTTCTTTGCCGAGGTTTGGGTGCGGTGGAGGGTACACGCGGCGCTCGAGCCTGTAGTGTTGCAATATCGCCGTATAGTTGTTGGGTACGGCTTCCACCTCTTCTACCGCGGGTCGGAGGGCGTATGGGGCGAGGGGAGCCCGGCTGACGTGCTCGCGGGCAGCGGTGTGGGCCGCTTCGTTCCCCTCTAGCCCCTCGTGTCCGGGTACCCACGTTACGCAGGTGTACGGGAGCGGAGTGCTACGTCGTTGTAGTACCTTGAGTGCATCAGCCGAGATGCGGCCCCTCGAGAAATTTCTACAGGCGGCCTGAGAGTCGGTGAAAATGACTGCTGCGTCTGTGCATGTGGTGGTGGCGAGAGCGATTGCCGCTTCTTCCGCCGTTTCCGGGTTGCGTGCCTTGACGGTTGCCGATGCTAACTCGCGGCCTCGGGAGTCTACGACGCTGAGAGCGTATGCATTTCGATGCGGATACTTGGCCGCGTCGGTGTAGCGGGCGTCTGGGTCTTGCTTGAATCTTCGTTTGATGGCGTTGGCTCTAGCTTGCCTTCTACTCTTGTGGTATATGGGATGCATGTTGCGCGGGATGGGTGCAATGCAGAGGGACTCTCGAACGTCCGATGGAATTCGTTCTTTCTTGTCCGTGTCTGCGACGTACGTCTCACTGTAGTTCAGGCGTCGGAGTACTGATCTCCCGGTGGGTGTAAGCTTGAGTCGTTCCAGTTGGCTGTTCTTGTGCACTTCAGCGAGCTCTTGCCACGTGTTGTGGACGCCCATCTTAAGACGACGTGTAGTAGAAGCCATGGGGGGGAGTCCCAGGGCGACTTTGATTGCCTTCCTTATCATGATGTTGATCTTTTCGATCTCTGCGTTCTTTAAAGCCAGGTACGGCATACCGTATGTGATGCGGCTGGTGAGCAGTGCTTGTAATATTCTGAGCGTGTCTTGCTCCTTGAGGCCGCTTCTTTGGATTGAGATCCTCTTGACGAGGTGCGTGAGCTGCGAAAGGGTGCGTTGTAGTCTTGGTAGGCTGGCCGCTCCGGATCCGTCCTTAAGAATAAGGAGTCCCAGTATTCGTAGCGTATCGACTTTCGGGATTGGCGTCCCATTGAGGGTGACGCAGGGGTCGGGCTCTTCGTAGCTGGGTGGCCTGCCTCTCGTTCTTGCTTTTAGGACGAGATGCTCAGATTTCTCGGGGGCGCAGCGGAGGCCACAGTTTTGGAGATAGCTTTCGATGGTGTTTACGGCTTCTTGTAGGGCGGTTTCTTGCCTTCCAATGTTCTCAGCTCTGGTCCAGAGCGTGATGTCATCAGCGTACATCGCGTGATGCAGATCTGGTATGGTCTCGAGGAGTTTGGGTAACTTGATCATAGCCACGTTGAAGAGTAGCGGTGAGATGACCGACCCTTGCGGGGTGCCTCTGTTTGGAAGTTGGAAGCTTTCGCTGCGGATGTTACAGATCCCGACGGTTGCCGTGCGGTCTGTCAGAAAGTTTCTGACGTACGCGTACGTCCTAGTGCTGCAGCCGGTGCCTTCGAGGTTGTGGAGGATCGCGTCGTGACTGACGTTATCAAAGGCTCCCTTGACGTCTACTGCCAGTATGCAGTACTTGCTTCGATTGTTAAGGCGATCGAGGAGGCCTTCTTTCAGTTGTAAGAGTACGTCCTGCGTTGAAAGGTGCTGCCTGAAGCCGAACATGGTGTCTGGTAGGTGGTGGTAGGTGGTAGGGGACTCGCCGCCAGGGGGCCGAGGAGAACAGACGTGTCTCACATGGGCTCCCGCTTTTCGTGCTTCTCAACCCGGAACAAGGCCAGTGACGAATCTAAGTTTTGCACCGGTGCAACCGCCAAGACGAGAGAAATCGCCGGACAATAGCCTATTTCGGGTAAGTGCACCTTATTTCAAGATATCAAGTCGACCGCACACCCACCCGGTTAAGCCTAACGCCAAAGCAGCTGCCGCAATCCCATCGGAGAAAACGCCGTCGTGGCGCACGCCACGTGAGCACGAGCGCACGAGCGCTCGCCCACGCCGCGGCGAAGAGCCCCTACGATGAGCCGAGAGGCAGCTGCAGCAAGTGAAATGTTAAAGGCGCAGAAAGAAGAGTAAGCAAATGCAATGCAAACGGACACTACGATGAGCCGAGAGGCTGCTGCAGCAAGCGAAATGTCAGAGAACCAGAAAGAAGAGGAAACAAATGCAATGCAAACGGACCGGAGGGAAGAAAACACCGGGGAAGATATGTGGAACTATGATGCAGAAAGCGGCAGAACAATCGAAGCGGAAAGCGCCTGGCTCACGAGGAGCAAAAAGGGCAAGAAGGCCACCACGAATGTAAAGACGCCGGCAACAAAACCAACTAATCAGCAGACGTCCAATCCAGCACCGCCACAGCAACAACGCAGACCAAGGATGCCACCCCTGCCACTAGACGACTTTAAGATCGTCTACCGCCCGCAAGCAGGTCTCGACCTCGCCAAATGGAACACCGTTGCAGTTATGCACGCCATCGGCCGAGCGAGTGGACTATCGCAGCAAGACTTCAATGACAAAGTACGCGTGCAAGTACAGAGAATCGAAAATTTAATCATCGCAAGCACGGCCGACAAGGAAGATGCCAAGATGCTGGTCAGCATCAACAAAATACAGCTTGGAGGCACTTATCACAACGTCAAAGGCAACATACGAACCCCTGATGACGTCTCCAGAGGCGTCATCAAAGGCCTCATACCCGGAACGAGCACCGCAGAACTCATGGCAGGAATCCGAGCACCGGCAAGATACACCGTTCTTCACGCCAGAATGCTGGGTCAGTCGACCGCGGCAGTCGTATTCTTCGAAGGACCGCACGTTCCCTACTACATCATCTTCCAGAGCGTTGATTTCCGCTGCAGACCATATCGAAAGTCAGTGCAGTACTGCCGCACCTGTGGCACAACGGGACACCGTCAAGACGTCTGTCCGAGACCGGTCCCGGATTTCTGCTACAAATGCGGCAAGACCGGACAACCACAAAATCATGATTGCAAACCAACCTGCAAGCTCTGCGGAGAAGGGCACGAAACTGCAAGTACAGAGTGCAAGAAGAGACTGAAGCCAAGCCCACCACCCTACAATATACGGCAACAGCGCCTCAACAGGCTCCAAGAAAGAGACAACCGCTGGAGCTTCAGCAGTGAAGAGTTCCCGGAGCTGAGCACCGCGGCCACCAGCTCGAGCAGTATCAGTGCGGGCAGCTCCCCAAGGCGCAGCAGGTCCAAGTCAATACTGCGAAATGCCTCGCGCTCCCGCTCTCGTTCTCGCTCGCGCTCCCACTCGGTCAAGCACGCGAGCTACGCCGATGTGGCAAGTGGCTCGAGCGCCTCGAGTGGTACGAGCAGCTTGGACTTCTCGTCGACCGAAGCCACAGCCATACGGGTCCTCGAAAACAAACAGCAGAACCAGCAGAGCAAACTGCAGAATCAGCACAGCCAATTGCAAAGCCAGCAAAACCTCATATACAAACTACTCCGCAGTCAACAGAGACAGCAAGAGCACACCGACAAACTGCTCCAAAAATGCAAGGAACAGCAAGAACTCACAGACAAGCTGCATCAAAAATGCCAGGAGCTCGAAAACATTAACAGACAGTCGTGAACGACGCTGACCAAGGCGGATGTCGAAGCCATAGTAGATGCAAGGTGCCTGATATTTCAAGAAGCCTTTATGACCAACATTCACGCCACGATGGAAAAAATCGTCCAATCAGCAGTCGAAAAAACAGCCGCAACCTTCGAAAACAAGATCGCCACGCTAAACGCCAAGATCGATGGGATCGCGCCACAGCTCAACAATTTTATCGCGCATGTAAAGAAAAACTACGTCACCAATGCACAACTCGACAATTCGCGCCACACGACTCGGAAGAAAGCGCGGGCGAACAGCCACAGCGACTCTCGCTCCATCTCGCCCACTCGCGATCGCTGACGCGAATTCGAATCCATCGACGATGGCGACCACTAACCACAAGGCGAAGAACCAGCATTCAACTATACGCATATGGCAATGGAACTGTCGCTCGTACCGCCCTCGACACGCAAGCCTGCAAGAATTCATCAAGCTGAATCAACCCGACGTCATAGCACTACAGGAAACCAACACGCAGAATGTCCGACTGCAAGGATACACCACTTATGCACACACCCAACGCACTGCCATACTGGTCAAGAAAACTCTCACGGCGCAAGAACACGACATAGAGAACACCCAGACAGAACACACCCTAATCGAGGTTTTACCGGAACGAAAGACGCAGAAAAGCCTATTCGTGGCCAGCGTGTACAGCCCCCCTCGGGACCAGTTACCGGACTTCGATCATTTTTTACGAAAAATCAAGAAGTCCACGCATGTCCACCAAGTCGTAATAGTGGGGGACTTCAACGCCTCGCACATGGCATGGGGCTATCATACCACCACGAGGAAGGGTGCTAGAGTGCACGATGCCGCCCAACAACACAGACTCACCCTCTGGAATGATCCTCTCCAGACCACGAGAATTGGAAACAGCGTCTCCAGGGACACAAACCCCGATCTTACTTTTACGGCGGACGTCCCCTGGGCAGAGTGGAGTCGGCTTCCGGAAACCCTAGGGAGCGATCACCATATCCTCCAATTAGATGTAGCACACACCCGTAGACCGACCAAGACCGGAATTGCACGACTAACTAAATGCAAATCCTTTAGGGACAACCTAGATTCCGGAGCAACTATAACCGACATTGACGAGTGGCTCAAAAATGTGCTAGATATAGCAGAACGCCACACCAAGGTCATACAACTTGATGCCGATACGCCCGCGGTTGACGCGCACCTTCTCCACCTCTGGGAAGCCAGAAGTGCCCTCCTCAAGAGATGGAAGCGACAAAAGCTCAACAGAAAGCTAAAGACACGCGTCGCTCTCCTTACCAAGCAGGCTCAAGAATATGCGGACCAAATCGCCAGGCAGAACTGGCACGCTTTCTGTGACAAGCTACAAAGGACTCTGAGCACCAAAAGGACATGGCACCTCCTACGCGCACTCCTAGCCACGGAACCTACCAAAGCGGAACAGAAGCAACATCTCCACAGACTTATCCACAACCACGACGGGTCAGAGGAACACCTCCTCCGAGAAGTACAAAAGAAGCTCTGCGGAGATGCACCTTCTCGCGCGTCAACTAGCAGCAACGTATACGCTGGAAAACCGAATCTAGAACTCGACCGACCCTTCACGCAGGCAGAACTCCACGTAGCCCTATCCAAGCTGACTAGAAATACCAGCCCCGGCAAAGACCGGATTGCAAACAAGCATTTACGCAACCTACCGCAGCAGGCCACTGCGGCTCTCCTCCAGTACTACAACGAGTGCTGGGAGAAAGGAGAACTGCCTGCTGTGTGGAAGCACTCGGAGATCACTATGATACCCAAGCCCAACAAGCCTCTCAGCTTGGAGAACCTACGCCCGATCTCCCTCACCTCGTGCTTGGGAAAGCTCTTCGAACATATGGTGCACGACCGCATTACCCAGTACCTCGAAGTTAACGGCCACCTACCAGACACCAATACCTTGCGGAAGAATTTGTTTTGCGACTATTTGCAACAATATTGCAATATTGCAGGAGGGATTTCAGAGGGAGCAGCCTTGAGGGGAACGACAGAGAGAGGCTCGGAATCAGCGACGCAAGCCAAAGTGGTGCCTTCAGGAAGTAGAATTTTCTCAGGTGTTGTGTTCCTTGCTTCGAGATGCGCAGATCCATTATCGAACCTAACTAGGCCTGAAACAATGGCTATCCCTTTTGTGAGCCAACGCGCACAAGGTAACGTTAACACATCGCCATGGTCGATGGCGTCGGACGTGATGGTCAGAATTTGCTGACAGCCTGGAGGTAGCTCGGTATCTTTTGCTGCGAGTAGACGTAGTGGCTGGTGCGGTTCATCGCCGAGCGAATAGTCGGTGTCGGTCATATGTACGACACCTTGCGCACAACATATAGCAGCAGAAGCAGAGGCAAGGAAATCTCATCCTAGAATGAGCTGGTGGGAGCAGGGCGACAGCACAGCAAATTGTATGTAGTGGACGATGCCATCGATGTATACACGCACTGTACAAAACGCGGAAGGGCGGATTGTTTTCCCTTGAGCTGCAACAAGCACGGGTCCATCATAAGGCGTCTTAACTTTCCTGAGACGCCTACACAAATCGGAATGCATAACAGATAAAGTCGCACCGGTGTCCACCAAAGCTTCAACGTGCACACCTTCAACAAACACGGACATCATATTACAAGGGCGCGCTGGAGGAATTGTAGTCCTGTCGGTGAATGCAGTTTTTCCTCCGAAAACTGCATTACTTAGTTTTCCGGGCGGCGGTCAGAGGTGAAAGAGGCAGGCCGAAGCGGTGACGAGGAGCGGCGGAAGGGCGAAGGTGATCGGCGTCTGGTGGTATGGTAACCATTCGGCGTCTCGGTCTTTGCGGGCGGAGATGGGGAACGGCGCGGAGGGGAAGCGTAACGACGGCTTTGGTAAGAGGCCCCACCAGAATACGCATCGCGTTCACACAGGTCGTACCCGCGACGCTCATCTTGTTGGCGCTTGCGGCAAAAACGTGATATATGGCCGCGATAACCACAGTAATAACAGGTAGGACGAGACGGTCGCCAAGGCGGGTAGTAAGGAGCGCTCGGTGCGCTGTGGGATAGTGCGGTCAGATGGGGCGATGACGGCTCAATTGGTATTGAGGAGACATTGGCCGGAGGAGCGACACCAACCTGCGTGTATGTGGGTAGAGGCAACGTGGGACGTACACTAGTCGGACGCGCGGCAGCAACCTGCGCGTATGTTGGTACGGTGCGAGGGGCCGGAGGGTCCACATTCGCAGAGCAGGTCATTGACGCAAGTTCCTCTCTGATGATGTCGCGCAATGCTGCACCAGAAGGCTGAGCAGGAATCATAAACGAAGATGACAAGCCAAGTCATTGAAGTTCTTCGCGTATGATCGCCCGGATCATCATGCGCAAGTCGGGGTCTGCCGCAGAACGGTGTTCGCTGAAGTCCGGCTGCAAGCGTACGGACTCGAGCTCGTCGAGGCGCTGGCGCGTCAAGACGATGTCAGCGACGGTAGCCGGGTTCTTGACGGCGAGCGCGTTGAAGGCCACAGTCCCAATACCTTTAAGAACGTGGCGTATCCTGTCTGACTCAGCCATGGCAACATTGACACGGCGACAGAGTGCAAGCACATCCTCGATGTACGATGTGTAGGACTCGCCGGAGTGTTGTTTGCGAGAATCCAGAGTTTTCTTCGCAAGGGCGGAGAGAACCGCCGGCGTGCCGAAAACTTGCCGTAGCTGCTGCTTGAAGTTCGTCCAATCGGTGAAATCAGCCTCATGGTTGAAAAACCAGGTCTGCAATATTGCAATATTGTTGCAATATTGCAGGTCTGCAATATTGCAACTAGTCCGTTCTACAGCATCCGCCTTGATCTCGTTAGACCATTTGCAACGTCTGCTTCGGGAACAAGCCCATCACCGTAGCTACTACTACGTGACACGATACGCCATCACACGGCCACTGCTGACCAGTTGCGCCCCTTTGGTGCAGACTTCCTGCTTCACGACGTAATCCACCACGGCAGCTGCTGACATATTGCGATCAGTCTGTTCTTTCACGAGTTGGCTACGATATTCTTCGCTCGTGTTCCACACGTCACAAGCGAACCACGGCCTACCACCCGCAGACAAATGAACATACAGAACGCCTCAATCGCATGCTCGTCATGATGCTATCCATGTATGTTTCAGCAGATCACCTTGGTTGTAACAAACTTTCGCCTTATGTGACATTCGCATACAAATCGCTCAGCCAAGACACCGCCAGCCTTTCCCTATTTTATTTTTTCTTTGGCCGCCACCCCACGTTGCCATTTCAACAACTACTTCCACACCTATGCACACTTCTACAGAATAGGCCCGCGACGCTGCTGCTCGTGCTCGTCACATCGCACTGGACCATATGTCTGCCTCGCAGCTGACTCAAAAGGCCCGCCACGCTAGCCACCACATAACCGCTCCTTTCAACCCAGGCTCGTTGGTCCTTCTTTGGACGCCTTGCCGGCACGTCGGCCGGTCTTCGAAACTTCTTTACCGCTATTCCGGCCCTACAAGGTTTTACGCCAGCTCACCGAGGTCACATACGAGATCACCCAGTTTGATGGCGGCTCGTCATCTTCAGTGCCCTTCCCTTATGAATTTTTTTCACTCTCTCCAACGACGCTGCGGGTGTGTCCCGTCTCAAGCCATACGTTCCAGCCTACAACCCCTCCCTTGTGTAAGCGCCGAGACGGCGCTCCGACCACCGGGGTCATATGTTACAGGCCATTGCTGCATTGAGAAGAAGGCGCTCAGCAAGACGACGAGGATGACGATCGAAAAAGCACGTTCGTGCTTGTTGTTATTCAACCCTTTTTGGCTGATGCTTCTCCGTGTATATATATTTTTTAAATATAATTTTCCCCACAGTTTACCTTCGTCACAATATTATTAAGCTGACCACGACAAACAATCATACCTAGCAAAAACATGACGGTTGATTATTTCATGATTTATTGTCAGCGAGACAGATACAAGGACGCGGGGAGGGAGGGGGTACGGTCACTAGGTTAGCTTGACCTCACTATGTTAGTTACCCAGCACGAAAGGAGGGGAAGGATTTTGGTACAAGTATTGTGAACATTTCGACGGAATTTTGTTTTGTTTTTTTCGCAGGGAAGGCAACTTGGGGTTTCGTCTGCTAAAATGTCTAGCTAAATTGAACATTCCACTGACCATTGAGAGAATACCTAAAGGCGTGTGCGACCAAGCATCTTCTCTGCGCATATATTGTGTCTCTGCCCAAGTTATAGTACCGGGAGAGGCAGTTGCTGAGCACTGCGCTTGAGAAACCGAGCAGTCGGCCACTGTGAGACCAAAACGAACGTACTCGCGTGCAAAAGGCTGCCAGAGCACTAGTTTTCATGCTGCAGTGTGCGGCCCTGCGACTGATCTAGACTGAGATAGGGATGTGTAGAGACCGGATTTTAGGCAAATGCCTTTTTTGTTCCTTGCTCTCCTATCACCCCATTTTGATATATGAGCATGAATTAAAGGTTAAGGGTGGCCTTTATAATGTTTTTAAAGTGCCTATAAATGCCTATTTTGGCGTTTGTGCCTAAATGCCTATAAATGACTATAAATGCCTATTGTAAATATCGGCGCCTATATGAACACAATTTAGACTCAAGTTTCGCTTTCGAGTGCAGTTAGAGATCGTTATTCATTTAACCGGGAAACAATGTTCGGAACTATGTGGGGTTCGACCTAGTCCTGTAGTTCAACCAATTCCCGGAAAACAATCGCTAGCAGCAGTGAAATGGGACGCGCCGGCCAGTATACGCCGCCGCGCTCACTTGGCGCGAGCGGTTGGCGAATGCGAAACCGCGGAGGGTCGTCAGGGGAAGGCTTGAGAGTGAAGAGCAAACGAAGAAAAAAAAAAATGATGAGCATGCAGCTTTTTTTTGTTTGTAATTTACTTTGTAAGGTGTTCACCGCCATCGAGCGTTCCTTCTCAGCGTACAAGATGCCAAGTGACAAGAGGCACAATTTCGAATGTAAAGATCTGGAGATGGTGGTAGTTTGCTATTGTTTCCACAATCTTCACAGTGATTCTGCGTTCCGCGTGCTCTCCGAACAGATTTCTTCAAACATGTGCACTTCAAATGGGCGCAAGTGTATTTGGCAGTGTTGGGATCTGTTGCCTGTACAATTCGGATAATGTCATTGTATATGAGAACATTGCCAGAGTTGTACCTAAGAGTCCTAATGCAAGAACATGTTAATTTCTTAATAAATCGTAGTCTCTCTTGCATTTATTATTTGTCTGTGTTTTGTGTATCTTAATTTATTTGCGTAAGGCAGACATAAAGTAGCGCTTGTTTAACCAGTAGTTCCTGATTTCAAGTATTCTTTTTCATGCCTGTTTCACTATATCAGACGCTCGAGTACAGTGGCCATTGAACATGAATATGACCAGTATGCTTGTTGAATTAAGCCAATTGCTCGTCATTTGTCCAGCGGTCTTATGCGACAATTTCACGGCTATGTTCAACTGCTGGCGCATTTGTGCCATCATAAACAATAACATTTCTTGTTTTCCTGTCGTAGATACAGGTCGCGCACGTCATCGCTTCAAATTATATGCATTTATGTAAAAATTCATTGTGTCTATGTTTACGATGTAGGAGGCCTAAAACGTTGTTTTGCCTGCCTATTTTTGGCGCCTAAAAACGCGCTTTTTAATGCCTAAAGATCCTACTCTAGTGATGTGTGTCACCCGAGAGTTTTGCGCACCGATTTCCGTTTCGCAGTTCATCTTTCTCCCTTCCTGTCTTTTTAAATCCCTTTTAGAGCGAAAACTCTACTGCGCCATGTTTCGCAAGATCATTCATCGCGTCGCAATGACCTTGAGCCGCCGGAGCCTAAGTGTGGTAGGTGTAACGTCGCGCCACGTGGTCCGCAGCGGAGAGGCGTCGCAGCTGCGCTCGCTCGGAGCCTCGCCGGTGCGGTACCTTGTGACTATGTGAGGGTTTAACGGCTGCTTCGCCGGCGCTTGGTGGCTCAGTCTCGCCATGGATGGCGCCCCGGCTGGGCCGTCGGTGCGTGCGCTTCAGCTCAAGCGACATGCTGAATACAATCATCCAGTCGCCAAACTGCGAAATCTCAAGCAAAGGCTAAGTTCGCTGCTGAAACACGGGAGCAAAGGGAGGCCAGATTAGCACGTTATAGAGAAGCTTACCAAGCGTGGAAGCGTGGAAGCGTGCATTGAGGAAATAATGTGTGCATAGTCTTTGGAAAACCAAGCCAAACTGTCCTTTTGCTTGTGATGACTAGGTTTACAAGAGTTAAACCTCAGCCATGCTTTCCCTTCTCCACGCACAAGGCAGCATACCGGACCTCCTTCTAATTAAACTCCCTGCTTTTCCTCCGTTTCAAGTCTCTTTCGCAGGAAGGTTCGAACTTGGCTTACCAGCATTGCATTTTCAACAATCAGGCTTCGCAACTAAGTAGGAAATTTT